>NC_054478.1:9303623-9481724 GCF_017639515.1 Carcharodon carcharias | reverse complement strand
TTTGTTTCATCGTGTAATTGTTTCAGCGTGTATTTGTTTCAGCGTGTATTTTTTTCAGCGTGCATTTGTTTCATCGTGTAATTGTTTCAGCGTGTATTTGTTTCAGCGTGTATGTGTTTCAGCGTCTATTTGTTTCAGCATGTAATTGTTTCAGCGTGTATTTGTTTCAGCATGTATTTGTTTCAGCGTGCATTGGTTTCAGCGTGTATTTGTTTCAGCCTTTATTTGTTTCATCGTGTAATTGTTTCAGCATGTATTTGTTTCAGCGTGTATTTGTTTCAGCGTGTATTGGTTTCATCGTGTAATTGTTTCAGCGTGTATTTGTTTCAACGTGTATTTTTTTCATCGTGTAATTGTTTCAGCCTGTCTTTGTTTCAGCGCGTATTTGTTTCAGCGTTTATTGCTTCAGCGTGTAATTGTTTCAGCGTGTAATTGTTTCAGCGTGTATTTGTTTCAATGTGTATTTGTTTCAGCCTGTCCTTGTCCCAGCGTGTAATTATTTCAGCGGGAATTTGTATCAGCGTTTATTTGTTTCAGCATGTAATAGTGTCAGCGTATAATTGTTTTAGCGTCATTGTTTCAACGTGTATTTGTTTCAGCTAGTATTTGTTTCAGCGTGTAGTTGTTTCAGCGTGTATTTGTTTCAGCGTGTATTTGTTTCAGCGTGTATTTATTTCAGCGTGTATTTGTTTCAGCATGTATTTTTTTCAGTGTGTATTTGTTTCAGCGTGTATTTGTTTCAGCGTGTAGTTGTTTCATGATGTTTTTGTTTCAGCGTGTATTTGTTTCAGCGTGTATTTGTTTCAGCGTGTTTTTGTTTCAGTGTGTATTTGTTTCAGCATCTAATTGTTCCAGCGTGTATTTTTTTCAGCTTGTATTTGTTTCAGCGTGTATTTGTTTCAGTGTGTACTTGTTTCGGCGTGTACTTGTTTCACCGTGTATTTGTTTCAGCTTGTATTTGTTTCAGCGTGTATTTATTTCAGCTTGAAATTGTTTTAGCATGTATGTGTTTCAACTGGTATTTGTTTCAGCGTGTATTTGTTTCAGTGTTTATTTGTTTCAGCGTGTAGTTGTTCCAGCGTGTAGTTGTTTCAGCGTGTATTTATTTCTGTGTGTATTTGTTTCAGCGTGTAATTGTTTCAGTGTGTATTTGTTTCAGCATGTATTTGTTTCAGCGTGTATTTATTTCAGCGTGTATTTTTTTCAGTTTGTATTTGTTTCAGCGTGTATTTGTTTCAGCGTGTCGTTGTTTCAGCATGTATTTGTTTCAGCGTCTATTTGTTTCAGCGTGTACTTATTTCAGCTTGTATTTGTATCAGCGTGTATTTGTTTCAGCTTGTATTTGTTTCAGCCTGTATTTATTTCAGCGTGTATTTGTTTCAGCTTGTATTTGTTTCAGCGTATATTTGTTGCAGCTTGTGTATGTTTCAGCGTGTATTTGTTTCAGCGTGTATTTGTTTCAGAGTGTATTTGTTTCTGCGTGTAGTTGTTTCAGTTTGTATTTGTTTCTGCGTGTATTTGTTTCAGCGCGTATTTGTTTCAGCTTGTATTTGTTTCAGCGTGTATTTATTTCAGCGTATATTTGTTTCAGCGTGTAATTGTTTCAGCGTGTATTTGTTTCAGCGTGTAGTTATTTCAGCGTCTTTTTGTTTCAGCGTGTAATTGTTTCAGCGTGTATTTGTATCAGCGTGTAATTGTTTCAGCGTGTATTTTTTCTTTGCATTTGTTTCACGTGTACTTGTTTCAGCGTTTAATTGTTTCAGCTTTTATTTGTTTCAGCGTGTACTTGTTTCAGCGTTTAATTGTTTCAGCATGTATTTTTTTCAGCGTGTAATTGTTTCAGCGTGTAAATGTTTCAGCGTGCAATTGTTTCATCGTGTACTTTTTTCAGAGTGTATTTGTGTCAGCGTGTATTTGTGTCAGCGTGTACTTGTTTCAGCGTGTATTTGTTTCAGCGTGTATTTGTTTCAGCTTGTAGTTGTTTCAGCTTGTATTTGTTTCAGCGTGTATTTGTTTCAGCGTGTATTTGTTTCAGCTTGTATTTGTTTCAGTGCGTATTTATTTCAGCGTGTATTTGTCTCAGCGTGTAATTGTTTCAGCGTGTATTTGTTTCAGCGTGTAGTTATTTCAGCGTCTTTTTGTTTCAGCGTGTAATTTTTTCAGCGTGTATTTGTTTCAGCGTGTAATTGTTTCAGCGTGTATTTTTTTCAGCGTGTATTTGTTTCTGCGTGTACTTGTTTCAACGTTTAATTGTTTCAGCGTGTATTTGTTTCAGCGTGTAATTGTTTCAGCGTGTATTTTTTTCAGCGTGTAGTTGTTTCAGCGTGTATTTGTTTCAGCATGTAATTGTTTCATCGTGTAGTTGTTTCAGCGTGTATTTTTTTCAGCGTTTATTAGTGTCAGCGTTTACTTGTTTCAGCGTGTAGTTGTTTCAGCGTGTAATTGTTTCAGCGTGTATTTGTTTCAGCGTGTACTTGTTTCAGCGTGTATTTGTTTCAGCGTGTATTTGTTTCAGCGTGTAATTGTTTCAGCATGTATTTGTTTCAGCTTGTATTTGTTTCAGCGTGTAAATGTTTCAGCGTGTAATTGTTTCAGCGTGTATATGTTTCAGCGTGTATTTGTTTCAGCGTGTATTTGTTTCAGCGTGTTATTGTTTCAGCGTGTATATGTTTCAGCGTGTATTTGTTTCAGCGTGTAATTGTTTCAACGTGTACTTTTTTCAGAATGTATTTGTTTCAGTGTGTACTTGTTTCAGCGTGTATTTGTTTCATCGTGTATTTGTTTCAGCGTGGATTTGTTTCAGCGTGTAGTTGTTTCAGCTTCTTTTTGTTTCAGCATGTAATTGTTTCAGCGTGTATTTGTTTCAGCGTGTAGTTGTTTCAGCGTGTGTTTGGTTTAGCGTGTATTTGTTTCAGCGTGTACTTGTTTCAGCGTGTATTTGCTTCAGCGTTTAATTGTATCAGCGTGTAGTTGTTTCAGCGTGTACTTGTTTCAGCGTATACTTGTTTCAGCGTGTAGTTGTTTCAGCGTGTAGTTGTTTCAGCATGTATTTGTTTCAGAGTGTATTTGTTTCAGCGTGTAATTGTTTCAGCGTGTACTTGTTTCAGCGTGTAGTTGTTTCAGCATGTATTTGTTTCAGCGTGTAATTGTTTCAGCGTGTATTTGTTTCAGCGTTTAATTGCTTCAGCGTGTAGTTGTTTCAGCGTGTATTTTTTTCAGCGTGTTTATGTTTCAGCGTGTAATTGTTTCAGCGTGTAGTTGTTTCAGCGTGTATTTGTTTCAGCGTCTATTTCTTTCAGCCTGTACTTGTTTCAGCGTGCCTTTGTGTCAGCTTGTATTTGTTTCAGCGTGTATTTGTTTCAGCATGTACTTGTTTCAGCTTGTATTTGTTTCATCGTGTATTTGTTTCAGCAGGTTCTTGTTTCACCGTGTATTTATTTCAGTGTGCATTTGTTTCAGCGTGTAATTGTTTCAGCGTGTATTTGTTTCAGCTTGTAGTTGTTTCAGCGTCTTTTTGTTTCAGCGTGTAATTGTTTCAGCGTGTATTTTTTTCAGCGTGTATTTGTTTCAGCATGTACTTGTTTCAGCGTTTAATTGTTTCAGCGTGTAATTGTTTCAAAGTGTAATTGTTTCAGCGTGTAATTGTTTCAGCGTGTATTTGTTTCAGCGTTTAATTGCTTCAGCGTGTATTTGTTTCAGCGTGTATTTGTTTCAGCGTGTATTTGGTTTAGCGTGTATTTGTTCCATTGTGTATTTGTTTCAGCGTGTATTTGTTTTAGCTTGTATTTTTTTCAGCGTGTAGTTGTTTCAGCATGTAATTATTTCACAGTGTATTTGTTTCAATGTTTATTTTTTTCACTGTGTAGATGTTTCAATGTGTTGTTATTTCAGCTTGTATTTGTTTCAGCGTGTATTTATTTCAGCGTGTATTTGTTTCAGCGTCCATTTGTTTCAGCGTGTACTTGTTTCAGCTTGTATTTGTTTCAGCGTGTATTTGTTTCAGCTTATATTTGTTGCAGCGTGTATTTATTTCAGTGTGTATTTGTTTCAGCGTGTATTTGTATCAGCGTTTATTTGTTTCAGCATATAATTGTGTCAGCGTATAATTGTTTCAGCGTCATTGTTTCAGCGTGTATTTGTTTCAGCTTGTATTTGTTTCAGCGTTTCATTGTATCAATGTATAATTGATTCAGTGTCATTGTTTCCGGGTGTAAATGTTTCAGCGTGTATTTGTTTCAGCGTTTAATTGTTTCAGCGTGTATTTGTTTCAGCGTGTATTTGTTTCAGCGTGTATTTGTTTCAGCGTGTATTTGTTTCCTTGTGTATTTGTTTCAGCGTCTAATTGTTTCAGCGTGTATTTGCTTCAGCGTGTAATTGTTTCAGCCTGTAATCTATTCAGCATGTATTTGTTTCAGTGTTTATTTGTTTCAGCGTGTAGTTGTTCCAGTGTGTAGTTGTTTCAGCGTGTATTTATTTCAGTGTGTATTTGTTTCAGCGTGTAATTGTTTCAGTGTGTATTTGTTTCAGCGTGTATTTTTTTCAATATGTATTTGTTTCAGCGTGTATTTGTTTCAGCGTATAGTTGTTTCAGCGTGTATTTGTTTCAGCGTGTATTTGTTTCAGCGTGTAGTTGTTTCAGCGTGTATTTGTTTCAGCGTGTATTTGTTTCAGCGTGTATATATTTCAGCGTGTATTTGTTTCAGCATGTATTTTTTTCAGTGAGTATTTGTTTCAGCTTGTATTTGTTTCATGGTGTATTTGTTTCAGCGTGTATTTGTTTCAGCGTTTATTTGTTTCAGCGTGTAAAAGTTTCAGCGAGTATTTGTTTCATCGTGTAGTTGTTTCAGCGTGTATTTGTTTCAGCGTGTATTTGTTTCAGCGTGTATTTATTTCAGCCTGTATTTGTTTCAGCGTGTATTTATTTCAGCCTGTATTTGTTTCAGCGTATATTTGTTTCAGCATGTATTTGTTTCAGCGTGTATTTGTTTCAGCATGTAATTGTTTCAGCATTTATTTGTTTCAGCGTGTATTTGGTTCAGCGTGTCATTGTTTCAGCGTGTAATTTGTTTCAGCGTGTCATTGTCTCAGCTTGTCATTGTTTCAGCGTGTAATTGTTTCAGCGTGTATTTGTTTCAACATGTATTGTTTCAGTGTGTAATTGTTTCAGCGTGTATTTCTTTCAACGTGTATTTGTTTCAGCGTGTCATTGTTTCAGCGTGTATTTCTTTCAGCGTGTATTTGTTTCATCGTGTAATTGTTTCAGCGTGTATTTGTTTCAGCGTGTATTTTTTTCAGCGTGCATTTGTTTCATCGTGTAATTGTTTCAGCGTGTATTTGTTTCAGCGTGTATGTGTTTCAGCGTCTATTTGTTTCAGCATGTAATTGTTTCAGCGTGTATTTGTTTCAGCATGTATTTGTTTCAGCGTGCATTGGTTTCAGCGTGTATTTGTTTCAGCCTTTATTTGTTTCATCGTGTAATTGTTTCAGCATGTATTTGTTTCAGCGTGTATTTGTTTCAGCGTGTATTGGTTTCATCGTGTAATTGTTTCAGCGTGTATTTGTTTCAACGTGTATTTTTTTCATCGTGTAATTGTTTCAGCCTGTCTTTGTTTCAGCGCGTATTTGTTTCAGCGTTTATTGCTTCAGCGTGTAATTGTTTCAGCGTGTAATTGTTTCAGCGTGTATTTGTTTCAATGTGTATTTGTCTCAGCCTGTCCTTGTCCCAGCGTGTAATTATTTCAGCGGGAATTTGTATCAGCGTTTATTTGTTTCAGCATGTAATAGTGTCAGCGTATAATTGTTTTAGCGTCATTGTTTCAACGTGTATTTGTTTCAGCTAGTATTTGTTTCAGCGTGTAGTTGTTTCAGTGTGTATTTGTTTCAGCGTGTATTTATTTCAGCGTGTATTTGTTTCAGCATGTATTTTTTTCAGTGTGTATTTGTTTCAGCGTGTATTTGTTTCAGCGTGTAGTTGTTTCATGATGTTTTTGTTTCAGCGTGTATTTGTTTCAGCGTGTATTTGTTTCAGCGTGTTTTTGTTTCAGTGTGTATTTGTTTCAGCATCTAATTGTTCCAGCGTGTATTTTTTTCAGCTTGTATTTGTTTCAGCGTGTATTTGTTTCAGTGTGTACTTGTTTCGGCGTGTACTTGTTTCACCGTGTATTTGTTTCAGCTTGTATTTGTTTCAGCGTGTATTTATTTCAGCTTGAAATTGTTTTAGCGTGTATGTGTTTCAACTGGTATTTGTTTCAGCGTGTATTTGTTTCAGTGTTTATTTGTTTCAGCGTGTAGTTGTTCCAGCGTGTAGTTGTTTCAGCGTGTATTTATTTCTGTGTGTATTTGTTTCAGCGTGTAATTGTTTCAGTGTGTATTTGTTTCAGCATGTATTTGTTTCAGCGTGTATTTATTTCAGCGTGTATTTTTTTCAGTTTGTATTTGTTTCAGCGTGTATTTGTTTCAGCGTGTCGTTGTTTCAGCATGTATTTGTTTCAGCGTCTATTTGTTTCAGCGTGTACTTATTTCAGCTTGTATTTGTATCAGCGTGTATTTGTTTCAGCTTGTATTTGTTTCAGCCTGTATATATTTCAGCGTGTATTTGTTTCAGCTTGTATGTATTTGTTTCAGCGTATATTTGTTGCAGCTTGTATATGTTTCAGCGTGTATTTGTTTCAGCGTGTATTTGTTTCAGAGTGTATTTGTTTCTGCGTGTAGTTGTTTCAGTTTGTATTTGTTTCTGCGTGTATTTGTTTCAGCGCGTATTTGTTTCAGCTTGTATTTGTTTCAGCGTGTATTTATTTCAGCGTATATTTGTTTCAGCGTGTAATTGTTTCAGCGTGTATTTGTTTCAGCGTGTAGTTATTTCAGCGTCTTTTTGTTTCAGCGTGTAATTGTTTCAGCGTGTATTTGTTTCAGCGTGTAATTGTTTCAGCGTGTATTTTTTCTTTGCATTTGTTTCACGTGTACTTGTTTCAGCGTTTAATTGTTTCAGCTTTTATTTGTTTCAGCGTGTACTTGTTTCAGCGTTTAATTGTTTCAGCATATATTTTTTTCAGCGTGTAATTGTTTCAGCGTGTAAATGTTTCAGCGTGCAATTGTTTCAGCGTGTACTTTTTTCAGAGTGTATTTGTGTCAGCGTGTATTTGTGTCAGCGTGTACTTGTTTCAGCGTGTATTTGTTTCAGCGTGTATTTGTTTCAGCTTGTAGTTGTTTCAGCTTGTATTTGTTTCAGCGTGTATTTGTTTCAGCGTGTATTTGTTTCAGCTTGTATTTGTTTCAGTGCGTATTTATTTCAGCGTGTATTTGTCTCAGCGTGTAATTGTTTCAGCGTGTATTTGTTTCAGCGTGTAGTTATTTCAGCGTCTTTTTGTTTCAGCGTGTAATTTTTTCAGCGTGTATTTGTTTCAGCGTGTAATTGTTTCAGCGTGTATTTTTTTCAGCGTGTATTTGTTTCTGCGTGTACTTGTTTCAACGTTTAATTGTTTCAGCGTGTATTTGTTTCAGCGTGTATTTGTTTCAGCGTGTATTTGTTTCAGCGTGTATTTGTTTCAGCGTGTAGTTGTTTCAGCGTGTATTTGTTTCAGCGTGTAATTGTTTCAGCGTGTAGTTGTTTCAGCGTGTATTTGTTTCAGCGTGTATTTGTTTCAGCGTTTACTTGTTTCAGCGTGTATTTGTTTCAGCGTGTAATTGTTTCAGCGTGTATTTGTTTCAGCGTGTACTTGTTTCAGCGTGTACTTGTTTCAGCGTGTATTTGTTTCAGCGTGTAGTTGTTTCAGCGTGTATTTGTTTCAGCGTGTAATTGTTTCAGCGTGTATTTGTTTCAGCGTGTATTTGTTTCAGCGTGTAATTGTTTCAGCGTGTAATTGTTTCAGCTTGTATTTGTTTCAGCGTGTAATTGTTTCAGCGTGTAATTGTTTCAGCGTGTATTTGTTTCAGCGTGTATTTGTTTCAGCGTGTATTTGTTTCAGCGTGTAATTGTTTCAGCGTGTATTTGTTTCAGCGTGTATTGTTTCAGCGTGTATTTGTTTCAGCGTGTATTTTTTCAGCGTTGTATTTGTTTCAGCGTGTATATGTTTCAGCGTGTAATTGTTTCAGCGTGTAGTTGTTTCAGCGTGTATTTTTTTCAGCGTTTAATTGTATTCAGCGTGTACTTGTTTCAGCGTGTAGTTGTTTCAGCGTGTATTTGTTTCAGCGTGTATTTGTTTCAGCGTTATTTGTTTCAGCATGTAGTTGTTTCATCGTTTGTAGCTTGTTTCAGCGTGTATTTTTTTCAGCGTTTATTAGTGTCAGCGTTTACTTGTTTCAGCGTGTAGTTGTTTCAGCGTGTAATTGTTTCAGCGTGTATTTGTTTCAGCGTGTACTTGTTTCAGCGTGTACTTGTTTCAGCGTGTATTTGTTTCAGCGTGTAGTTGTTTCAGCGTGTAATTGTTTCAGCGTGTAATTGTTTCAGCGTGTATTTGTTTCAGCGTGTATTTGTTTCAGCGTGTAATTGTTTCAGCATGTATTTGTTTCAGCGTGTATTTGTTTCAGCGTGTATTTGTTTCAGCGTGTAATTGTTTCAGCATGTATTTGTTTCAGCTTGTATTTGTTTCAGCGTGTAAATGTTTCAGCGTGTAATTGTTTCAGCGTGTATATGTTTCAGCGTGTATTTGTTTCAGCGTGTATTTGTTTCAGCGTGTAATTGTTTCAGCGTGTATATGTTTCAGCGTGTATTTGTTTCAGCGTGTAATTGTTTCAACGTGTACTTTTTTCAGAATGTATTTGTTTCAGTGTGTACTTGTTTCAGCGTGTATTTGTTTCATCGTGTATTTGTTTCAGCGTGGATTTGTTTCAGCGTGTAGTTGTTTCAGCTTCTTTTTGTTTCAGCATGTAATTGTTTCAGCGTGTATTTGTTTCAGCGTGTAGTTGTTTCAGCGTGTGTTTGGTTTAGCGTGTATTTGTTTCAGCGTGTACTTGTTTCAGCGTGTATTTGCTTCAGCGTTTAATTGTATCAGCGTGTAATTGTTTCAGCGTGTACTTGTTTCAGCGTATACTTGTTTCAGCGTGTAGTTGTTTCAGCGTGTAGTTGTTTCAGCATGTATTTGTTTCAGAGTGTATTTGTTTCAGCGTGTAATTGTTTCAGCGTGTACTTGTTTCAGCGTGTAGTTGTTTCAGCATGTATTTGTTTCAGCGTGTAATTGTTTCAGCGTGTATTTGTTTCAGCGTTTAATTGCTTCAGCGTGTAGTTGTTTCAGCGTGTATTTTTTTCAGCGTGTTTATGTTTCAGCGTGTAATTGTTTCAGCGTGTAGTTGTTTCAGCGTGTATTTGTTTCAGCGTCTATTTCTTTCACCCTGTACTTGTTTCAGCGTGCCTTTGTGTCAGCTTGTATTTGTTTCAGCGTGTATTTGTTTCAGCATGTACTTGTTTCAGCTTGTATTTGTTTCATCGTGTATTTGTTTCAGCAGGTTCTTGTTTCAGCGTGTATTTATTTCAGTGTGCATTTGTTTCAGCGTGTAATTGTTTCAGCGTGTATTTGTTTCAGCTTGTAGTTGTTTCAGCGTCTTTTTGTTTCAGCGTGTAATTGTTTCAGCGTGTATTTTTTTCAGCGTGTATTTGTTTCAGCGTGTACTTTTTTCAGCGTTTAATTGTTTCAGCGTGTAGTTGTTTCAACATGTAATTGTTTCAGCGTGTAATTGTTTCAGCGTGTATTTGTTTCAGCCTTGAATTGTTTCAGCGTGTATTGTTTCAGCGTGTAATAGTTTCAGCGTGTATTGTTTCAGCGTGTAATTGTTTCAGCGTGTATTGTTTCAGCGTGTAATTGTTTCAGCGTGTATTTTTTCAGCATGTAGTTGTTTCAGCGTGTATTTGTTTCCAGCGTGTAATTGTTTCAGCGTGTAGTTGTTTCAGCGTGTACTTTGTTTCAGCGTGTATTAGTGTCAGCGTGTACTTGTTTCAGCGTGTAGTTGTTTCATCGTGTAATTGTTTCAGCGTGTATTTGTTTCAGCGTGTATTTGTTTCAGCGTGTATTTGTTTCAGCGTGTATTTGTTTCAGCGTGTATTTGTTTCAGTGTTTATTTGTTTCAGCGTGTAGTTGTTTCAGCGTGTATTTGTTTCAGCGTGTATTTGTTTCAGCGTGTAAATGTTTCAGCGTGTAATTGTTTCAGCGTGTATTTGTTTCAGCGTGTATTTTTTTCAGTGTGTAATTGTTTCAGCGTGTACTTGTTTCAGCTTGTATTTGTTTCAGCTTGTATTTTTTTCAGCGTGTATTTGTTTCAGCTTGTATTTGTTTCAGCGTGTATTTATTTCAGCGTGTATTTGTTTCTGCGTGTAATTGTTTCAGCGTGTATTTGTTTCAGCGTTTAGTTGTTTCAGCGTCTTTTTGTTTCAGCGTGTAATTGTTTCAGCGGGTATTTATTTCATCGTGTAATTGTTTCAGTGTGTATTTTTTCCGCGTGTATTTGTTTCATCGTGTAATTGTTTCAGCGTTTAATTGTTTCAGCCTGTATTTGTTTCAGCGTGTCATTTTTTCAGCGTGTATTTTTTTCAGCGTGTAATTGTTTCAGCGTGTAAATGTTTCAGCGTGTAATTGTTTCAGCGTGTATTTGTTTTCAGCGTGTAGTTGTTTTCAGCGTGTATTTGTTTCAGCGTTATTTGTTTCAGCGTGTAATTGTTTCAGCGTGTACTTGTTTCAGCGTGTAGTTGTTTCAGCGTGTAGTTTTGTTCAGCGTGTATTAGTTCAGACGTGTATTTGTTTCAGGTGTATTTGTTTCAGCGTGTATTTGTTTCAGCTGTATTTGTTTCAGCGTGTATTTGTTCAGCGTGTATTTGTTACAGCGTGTATTGTTTCAGCGTGTATTTGTTTCCGCGGTGTATTTGTTTCAGCGTGTAATGTTTCAGCGTGTATTTGTTTCAGCGTTGTATTTGTTTCAGCGTGTACTTGTTCAGCGTGTAGTTGTTTCAGCGTGTCATTGTTTCAGCGTGTTATTTGTTTTCAGCTTGTATTTGTTTCAGCGTGTAATTGTTTCAGCGTGTATTTGTTTCAGTGTGTTGTTGTTTCAGCGTGTATTTCTTTCAGCGTGTAATTGTTTCAGCGTGCATTTGTTTCAGCGTTTAATTGTTTCAGCGTGTAGTTGTTTCAGCGTGTATTTGTTTCAGCGTGTAAATGTTTCAGCGTGTGATTGTTTGAGCGTGTAGTTGTTTCAGCGTGTATTTGTTTCAGCGTCGATTTGTTTCAGCTTGTACTTGTTTCAGCGTGTATTTGTTTCAGCATGTATATTTTTCAGCTTTTATTTGTTTCAGCATGTACTTGTTTCAGCTTGTATTTGTTTCAGCGTGTATTTATGTCAGCGTGTATTTGTTTCAGCGTGTAATTGTTTCAGAGTGTATTTGTATCAGCGTGTAGTTGTTTCAGCGTCTTTTTGTTTCAGCGTGTAATTGTTTCAGCGTGTATTTTTTTCAGCGTGTATTTGTTTCAGCGTGTATTTGTTTCAGCGTTTAATTGTTTCAGCGTGTAGTTGTTTCAGCGTGTAATTGTTTCAGCGTTTATTTGTTTCAGCGTGTATTTGTTTCAGCGTATACTTGTTTCAGCGTTTAGTTGTTTCAGCGTTTATTTGTTTCAGCGTGTATTTGGTTTAGCGTGTATTTGTTCCATTGTGTATTTGTTTCAGCATGTATTTGTTTTAGCGTGTATTTTTTTCAGCATGTAATTGTTTCACCGTGTATTTGTTTCAATGTTTATTTTTTTCACTGTGTAGTTGTTTCAATGTGTTGTTGTTTCAGCTTGTATTTGTTGCAGCGTGTATTTATTTCAGCGTGTATTTGTTTCAGCGTCCATTTGTTTCAGCGTGTACTTGTTTCAGCTTGTATTTGTTTCAGCGTGTATTTGTTTCAGCTTGTATTTGTTGCAGCGTGTATTTATTTCAGTGTGTATTTGTTTCAGCGTGTATTTGTATCAGCGTTTATTTGTTTCAGCATATAATTGTGTCAGCGTATAATTGTTTCAGCGTCATTGTTTCAGCGTGTATTTGTTTCAGCTTGTATTTGTTTCAGCGTTTCATTGTATCAATGTATAATTGATTCAGTGTCATTGTTTCCGGGTGTAAATGTCTCAGCGTGTATTTGTTTCAGCGTTTAATTGTTTCAGCGTGTATTTGTTTCAGCGAGTATTTGTTTAAGCATGTATTAGTTTCAGCGTGTAATTGATTCAGCGTGTAATTGTTTCAGCGTGTATTTGTTTCAGCTTGTATTTGTTGCAGCGTGTATTTATTTCAGTGTGTATTTGTTTCAGCGTGTATTTGTATCAGCGTTTATTTGTTTCAGCATATAATTGTGTCAGCGTATAATTGTTTCAGCGTCATTGTTTCAGCGTGTATTTGTTTCAGCTTGTATTTGTTTCAGCGTTTCATTGTATCAATGTATAATTGATTCAGTGTCATTGTTTCCGGGTGTAAATGTTTCAGCGTGTATTTGTTTCAGCGTTTAATTGTTTCAGCGTGTATTTGTTTCAGCGTGTATTTGTTTCCTTGTATATTTGTTTCAGCGTCTAATTGTTTCAGCGTGTGTTTGCTTCAGCGTGTAATTGTTTCAGCCTGTAATCTATTCATCATGTATTTGTTTCAGTGTTTATTTGTTTCAGCGTGTAGTTGTTCCAGCGTGTAGTTGTTTCAGCGTGTATTTATTTCAGTGTGTATTTGTTTCAGCGTGTAATTGTTTCAGTGTGTATTTGTTTCAGCGTGTATTTTTTTCATTGTGTATTTGTTTCAGCGTGTATTTGTTTCAGCGTATAGTTGTTTCAGCGTGTATTTGTTTCAGCGTGTATTTGTTCAGCGTGTCATTGTTTCAGTGTGTATTTGTTTCAGCGTGTATTTATTTCAGCGTGTATTTGATTCAACGTGTATTTGTTTCAGCATGTATTTGTTTCAGCGTGTATTTGTTTCAGCGTCCATTTGTTTCAGCGTGTCCTTGTTTCAGCTTGTATTTGTTTCAGCGTGTATTTGTTTCAGCTTGTATTTGTTGCAGCATGTATTTATTTCAGTGTGTATTTGTTTCAGCGTGTATTTGTATCAGCGTTTATTTGTTTCAGCTTGTGTTTGTTTCTGCGTGTTTTTGTTTCAGCGTGTAGTTGTTTCAGCTTGTATTTGTTTCAGCGTGTATTTGTTTCAGCGTATATTTGTTTCAGCTTTTGTTTGTTTCAGCGTGTATTTGTTTCAGCGTGTATTTGTTTCAGCGTGTACTTGTTTCAGCGTGTAGTTGTTTCAGCGTGTAGTTGTTTCAGCATGTATTTGTTTCAGAGTGTATTTGTTTCAGCGTGTAATTGTTTGAGCGTGTATTTGTTTCAGCGTGTAGTTGTTTCAGCATGTATTTGTTTCAGCGTGTATTTGTTTCAGCGTGTACTTGTTTCAGCGTGTAGTTGTTTCAGCGTGTAGTTGTTTCAGCGTGTGTTTGGTTTAGCGTGTATTTGTTTCAGCGTGTACTTGTTTCAGTGTGTATTTGTTTCAGCATTTAATTGTATCAGCATGTAGTTGTTTCAGCGTGTACTTGTTTCAGCGTATACTTGTTTCAGCGTGTAGTTGTTTCAGCGTGTAGTTGTTTCAGCATGTATTTGTTTCAGAGTGTATTTGTTTCAGCGTGTAATTGTTTCAGCGTGTATTTGTTTCAGCGTGTAGTTGTTTCAGCATGTATTTGTTTCAGCGTGTAATTGTTTCAGCGTGTATTTGTTTCAGCGTTTAATTGCTTCAGCGTGTAGTTGTTTCTGCGTGTATTTGTTTCAGCGCGTATATGTTTCAGAGTGTAATTGTTTCAGCGTTTAGTTGGTTCAGCGTGTATTTGTTTCAGCGTCTATTTGTTTCAGCCTGTACTTGTTTCAGCGTGCATTTGTTTCAGCTTGTATTTGTTTCAGCGTTTAATTGTTTCAGCGTGTATTTGTTTCAGCGTGTACTTGTTTCAGCTTGTATTTGTTTCAGTGTTTATTTGTTTCAGCGTGTAGTTGTTTCAGCGTGTAGTTGTTTCAGCATGTATTTGTTTCAGCGTGTATTTGTTTCAGCATGTAATTGTTTCAGCGTGTATTTGTTTCAGCGTGTAGTTGTTTCAGCGTGTATTTCTTTCACCGTGTAATTGTTTCAGCGTGTATTTGTTTCTGCGTTTAATTGTTTCAGCGTGTAGTTGTTTCAGCGTGTATTTGTTTCAGCGTGTAAATGTTTCAGCTTGTAATTGTTTCAGCATGCAGTTGTTTCAGCATGTAATTGTTTCAGCGTGTATTTGTTTCAGCGTGTAGTTGTTTCAGCGTCTTTTTGTTTCAGCGTGTAATTGTTTCAGCGTGTATTTTTTTCAGCGTGTACTTGTTTCAGCGTGTACTTGTTTCAGCATTTAATTGTTTCAGCGTGTAATTGTTTCAACGTGTAATTGTTTCAGCGTGTAATTGTTTCAGCGTGTATTTGTTTAAGCGTTTAATTGTTTCAGCGTGTATTTGTTTCAGCGTGTATTTGTTTCAGCGTGTATTTGTTTTAGCGTGTATTTGTTCGTTGTGTATTTGTTTCAACGTGTATTTGTTTTAGCGTGTATTTTTTTCAGCGTTTAGTTGTTTCAGCGTGTAATTGTTTCAGCGTGTATTTGTTTCAGCGTGTACTTGTTTCACCGTGTATTTGTTTCAGCGTGTATTTGTTTCAGCGTGTCATTGTTTCAGTGTGTATTTGTTTCAGCATCTAATTGTTTCAGCGTGTAGTTATTTCAGCGTGTAATTGTTTCAGCGTGTATTTGTTTCAGCGTGTAATTGTTTCAGTGTGCATTTTTTCAGCGTGTATTTGTTTCAGCGTGTACTTGTTTCAGCGTTTAATTGTTTCAGCGTGTATTTATTTCAGCATGTTATTTTTTCAGCGTGTATTTTTTTCAGCATGTAATTGTTTCAGCGTGTAAATGTTTCAGCGTGTAATTGTTTCAGCGTGCACTTTGTTCATCGTGTAGTTGTTTCAGCGTGTATTTGTTTCAGCGTGTAATTGTTTCAGCGTTTAGTTGTTTCAGCGTGTACTTGTTTCAGCGTGTATTTGTGTCAGCGTGTATTTGTGTCAGCTTGTACTTGTTTCAGTGTGTAGTTTTTTCAGCGTGTAATTGTTTCAGCGTTTATTTGTTTCAGCTTGTTCTTGTTTAAGCATGTAGTTGTTTCAGCGTGTAGTTGTTTCAGCGTGTATTTGTTTCAGCGTGTATTTGTTTCAGCGTTTAATTGTTTCAGCGTGTATTTGTTTCAGTGTGTAGTTGTTTCAGCGTGTATTTCTTTCAGCGTGTATTTGTTTCAGCGTGTATTTGTTTCAGCGTTTAATTGTTTCAGCGTGTAGTTGTTTCAGCGTGTATTTGTTTCAGCGTGTAAATGTTTCAGTGTGTAATTGTTTGAGCGTGTAGTTGTTTCAGCGTGTATTTGTTTCAGCATGTAGTTGTTTCAGTGTGTAATTGTTTAGGCGTGTATTTGTTTCAGCGTATACTTGTTTCAGCGTGTAGTTGTTTCAGCGTGTAGTTGTTTCAGCGTGTGTTTTTTTCAGCGTGTATTTGTTTCAGCGTGTAATTGTTTCAGCCTGTATTTGTTTCAGCATTTAATTGTTTCAGCATGTAGTTGTTTCAGCGTGTACTTGTTTCAGCGTGTATTTGTGTCAGCGTGTATTTGTGTCAGCGTGTAATTGTTTCAGCGTGTAGTTGTTTCAGCGTGTAATTGTTTCAGCGTTTATTTGTTTCAGCGTGTATTTGTTTCAGCGTATACTTGTTTCAGCGTTTAGTTGTTTCAGCGTTTATTTGTTTCAGCGTGTATTTGGTTTAGCGTGTATTTGTTCCATTGTGTATTTGTTTCAGCATGTATTTGTTTTAGCGTGTATTTTTTTCAGCATGTAATTGTTTCACCGTGTATTTGTTTCAATGTTTATTTTTTTCACTGTGTAGTTGTTTCAATGTGTTGTTGTTTCAGCTTGTATTTGTTGCAGCGTGTATTTATTTCAGCGTGTATTTGTTTCAGCGTCCATTTGTTTCAGCGTGTAATTGTTTCAGCGTGTATTTTTTTCAGCGTGTATTTGTTTCTGCGTGTACTTGTTTCAACGTTTAATTGCTTCAGCGTGTATTTGTTTCAGCGTGTAATTGTTTCAGCGTGTATTTTTTTCAGCGTGTAGTTGTTTCAGCGTGTATTTGTTTCAGCGTGTAATTGTTTCATCGTGTAGTTGTTTCAGCGTGTATTTTTTTCAGCATTTATTAGTGTCAGCGTTTACTTGTTTCAGCGTGTAGTTGTTTCAGCGTGTAATTGTTTCAGCGTGTATTTGTTTCAGCGTGTACTTGTTTCAGCGTGTACTTGTTTCAGCGTGTATTTGTTTCAGCGTGTAGTTGTTTCAGCGGGTATTTGTTTCAGCGTGTAATTGTTTCAGCGTGTATTTGTTTCAGCGTGTAATTGTTTCAGCATGTATTTGTTTCAGCTTGTATTTGTTTCAGCGTGTAAATGTTTCAGCGTGTAATTGTTTCAGCGTGTATATGTTTCAGCGTGTATTTGTTTCAGCTTGTATTTGTTTCAGCGTTTCATTGTATCAATGTATAATTGATTCAGTGTCATTGTTTCCGGGTGTAAATGTTTCAGCGTGTATTTGTTTCAGCGTTTAATTGTTTCAGCGTGTATTTGTTTCAGCGTGTATTTGTTTCCTTGTATATTTGTTTCAGCGTCTAATTGTTTCAGCGTGTGTTTGCTTCAGCGTGTAATTGTTTCAGCCTGTAATCTATTCATCATGTATTTGTTTCAGTGTTTATTTGTTTCAGCGTGTAGTTGTTCCAGCGTGTAGTTGTTTCAGCGTGTATTTATTTCAGTGTGTATTTGTTTCAGCGTGTAATTGTTTCAGTGTGTATTTGTTTCAGCGTGTATTTTTTTCATTGTGTATTTGTTTCAGCGTGTATTTGTTTCAGCGTATAGTTGTTTCAGCGTGTATTTGTTTCAGCGTGTATTTGTTCAGCGTGTCATTGTTTCAGTGTGTATTTGTTTCAGCGTGTAATTGTTTCAGCGTGTACTTGTTTCAGCGTGTAGTTGTTTCAGCTTGTACTTGTTTCAGTGTGCATTTGTTTCAGCGTGTATTTGTTTCAGCGTGTAGGTGTTTCAGCGTGTACTTGTTTCAGCTTGTATTTGTTTCACCGTGTATTTGTTTCAGCGTGTATTTATTTCAGCGTGTATTTGTTTCAGCGTGTAGTTGCTTCAGAGTCTTTTTGTTTCAGCGTGTAATTGTTTCAGAGTGTATTTTTTTCAGCGTGTATTTGTTTCAGCGTGTACTTGTTTCAGTGTTTAATTGTTTCAGCGTGTATTTGTTTCAGCGGGTATTTGTTTCAGTGTTTATTTGTTTCACTGTGTAGTTGTTTCAGCGTGTCATTGTTTCAGCATGTATTTGTTTCAGCATGTATTTGTTTCAGCGTGTATTTATTTCAGCGTGTATTTGTTTCAGCGTGTATTTGTTTCAGCGTGTATTTTTTTCAGCGTGTATTTGTTTCAGCGTGTAATTGTATCAGCGTGTAGTTGTTTCAGCGTCTTTTTTTTTCAGCGTGTAATTGTTTCAGCGTGTATTTATTTCAGTGTGTAATTGTTTCAGCATGTATTTTTTTCAGCGTTTATTTGTTTCAGCGTTTACTTGTTTCAGCGTTTAATTTTTTCAGCCTGTATTTGTTTCAGCGTGTCATTTTTTCAGCGTGTATTTTTTTCACCGTGTAATTGTTTCAGCGTGTAAGTGTTTCAGCGTGTAATTGTTTCAGCGTGTATTTGTTTCAGAGTCTAGTTGTTTCAGAGTGTATTTTTTTCAGCGTGTATTTGTTTCAGCGTGTACTTGTTTCAGCGGTTAATTGTTTCAGCGTGTATTTGTTTCAGCGTGTACTTGTTTCAGCGGTTAATTGTTTCAGCATGTATTTTTTTCAGCGTGTAATAGCTTCAGCATGTAATTGTTTCAGCGTGTATTAGTGTCAGCGTGTACTTGTTTCAGCATGTACTTGTTTCAGCTTGTATTTGTTTCATCGTGTATTTGTTTCAGCAGGTTCTTGTTTCAGCGTGTATTTATTTCAGCTTGTAGTTGTTTCAGCGTCTTTTTGTTTCAGCGTGTAATTGTTTCAGCGTGTATTTGTTTCAGCTTGTAGTTGTTTCAGCGTCTTTTTGTTTCAGCGTGTAATTGTTTCAGCGTGTATTTTTTTCAGCGTGTATTTGTTTCAGCGTGTACTTTTTTCAGCGTTTAATTGTTTCAGCGTGTAATTGTTTCAACATGTAATTGTTTCAGCGTGTAATTGTTTCAGCGTGTATTTGTTTCAGCCTTGAATTGTTTCAGCGTGTATTTGTTTCAGCGTGTAATTGTTTCAGCGTGTATTGTTTTCAGCGTGTAATAGTTTCAGCGTGTAAATGTTTCAGCGTGTAATTGTTTCAGCGTGTATTTTTCTCAGCGTGTAGTTGTTTCAGCGTGTATTTGTTTCAGCATGTAATTGTTTCAGCGTGTTGTTGTTCCATCGTGTATTTGTTTCAGCGTGTATTAGTGTCAGCGTGTACTTGTTTCAGCGTGTAGTTGTTTCATCGTGTAATTGTTTCAGCGTGTATTTGTTTCAGCGTGCATTTGTTTCAGCGTGTACTTGTTTCAGCGTGTATTTGTTTCAGCGTGTAGTTGTTTCAGCGGGTATTTGTTTCAGCGTGTAATTGTTTCAGCGTGTATTTGTTTCAGCGTGTATTTGTTTCAGCGTGTAATTGTTTCAGCATGTACTTGTTTCAGCTTGTATTTGTTTCAGCGTGTAAATGTTTCAGCGTGTAATTGTTTCAGCGTGTATATGTTTCAGCGTGTATTTGTTTCAGCGTGTATTTGTTTCAGCGTGTAATTGTTTCAGCGTGTATATGTTTCAGCGTGTATTTGTTTCAGCGTGTAATTGTTTCAACGTGTACTTTTTTCAGAATGCATTTGTTTCAGTGTGTACTTGTTTCAGCGTGTATTTGTTTCATCGTGTATTTGTTTCAGCGTGGATTTGTTTCAGCGTGTAGTTGTTTCAGCTTCTTTTTGTTTCAGCGTTTAATTGTTTCAGCGTGTATTTGTTTCAGCGTGTACTTGTTTCAGCGTGTAGTTGTTTCAGCGTGTAGTTGTTTCAGCGTGTGTTTGGTTTAGCGTGTATTTGTTTCAGCGTGTACTTGTTTCAGCGTGTATTTGTTTCAGCGTTTAATTGTATCAGCGTGTAGTTGTTTCAGCGTGTACTTGTTTCAGCGTATACTTGTTTCAGCGTGTAGTTGTTTCAGCGTGTAGTTGTTTCAGCATGTATTTGTTTCAGAGTGTATTTGTTTCAGCGTGTAATTGTTTCAGCGTGTACTTGTTTCAGCGTGTAGTTGTTTCAGCATGTATTTGTTTCAGCGTGTAATTGTTTCAGCGTGTATTTGTTTCAGCGTTTAATTGCTTCAGCGTGTAGTTGTTTCAGCGTGTATTTGTTTCAGCGTGTTTATGTTTCAGCGTGTAATTGTTTCAGCGTGTAGTTGTTTCAGCGTGTATTTGTTTCAGCGTCTATTTGTTTCAGCCTGTATTTGTTTCAGCGTGCATTTGTGTCAGCTTGTATTTGTTTCAGCGTGTATTTGTTTCAGCATGTACTTGTTTCAGCTTGTATTTGTTTCATCGTGTATTTGTTTCAGCAGGTTCTTGTTTCAGCGTGTATTTATTTCAGTGTGCATTTGTTTCAGCGTGTAATTGTTTCAGCGTGTATTTGTTTCAGCTTGTAGTTGTTTCAGCGTCTTTTTGTTTCAGCGTTTAATTGTTTCAGCCTGTATTTGTTTCAGCGTGTCATTTTTTCAGCGTGTATTTTTTTCACCGTGTAATTGTTTCAGCGTGTAAATGTTTCAGCGTGTAATTGTTTCAGCGTGTATTTGTTTCAGCGTGTAGTTGTTTCAGCGTGTATTTGTTTCAGCGTTTATTTGTTTCAGCGTGTATTTGTTTCAGCGTATACTTGTTTCAGCGTTTAGTTGTTTCAGCGTGTAGTTGTTTAAGCGTGTATTTGTTTCAGCTTGTAGTTGTTTCAGCGTCCAGTTGTTTCAGTGTGTATTTGTTTCAGCGTGTATTTGTTTCAGCATGTAATTGTTTCAGCGTGTATTTGTTTCAGTGTGTTGTTGTTTCAGCGTGTATTTCTTTCAGCGTGTAATTGTTTCAGCGTGCATTTGTTTCAGCGTTTAATTGTTTCAGCGTGTAGTTGTTTCAGCGTGTATTTGTTTCAGCGTGTAAATGTTTCAGCGTGTAATTGTTTGAGCGTGTAGTTGTTTCAGCGTGTATTTGTTTCAGCTTGTATTTGTTTCAGCTTGTACTTGTTTCAGCGTGTATTTGTTTCAGCATGTATATTTTTCAGCTTTTATTTGTTTCAGCATGTACTTGTTTCAGCTTGTATTTGTTTCAGCGTGTATTTATGTCAGCGTGTATTTGTTTCAGCGTGTAATTGTTTCAGAGTGTATTTGTATCAGCGTGTAGTTGTTTCAGCGTGTAATTGTTTCAGCATGTATTTGTTTCAGCTTGTATTTATTTCAGCGTGTAAATGTTTCAGCGTGTAATTGTTTCAGCATGTATTTGTTTCAGCTTGTATTTGTTTCAGCGTGTAAATGTTTCAGCGTGTAATTGTTTCAGCGTGTATATGTTTCAGCGTGTATTTGTTTCAACATGTATTTGTTTCAGCGTGTAATTGTTTCAGCGTGTATATGTTTCAGCGTGTATTTGTTTCAGCGTGTAATTGTTTCAACGTGTACTTTTATCAGAATGTATTTGTTTCAGTGTGTACTTGTTTCAGTGTGTATTTGTTTCATCGTGTATTTGTTTCAGCGTGGATTTGTTTCAGCGTGTAGTTGTTTCAGCTTCTTTTTGTTTCAGCGTGTAATTGTTTCAGCGTGTATTTGTTTCAGCGTGTACTTGTTTCAGCGTGTAGTTGTTTCAGCGTGTAGTTGTTTCAGCGTGTGTTTGGTTTAGTGTGTATTTGTTTCAGCGTTTAATTGTATCAGCGTGTAGTTGTTTCAGCGTGTACTTGTTTCAGCGTATACTTGTTTCAGCGTGTAGTTGTTTCAGCGTGTAGTTGTTTCAGCATGTATTTGTTTCAGAGTGTATTTGTTTCAGCGTGTAATTGTTTCAGCGTGTACTTGTTTCAGCGTGTAGTTGTTTCAGCATGTATTTGTTTCAGCGTGTAATTGTTTCAGCGTGTATTTGTTTCAGCGTTTAATTGCTTCAGCGTGTAGTTGTTTCAGCGTGTATTTGTTTCAGCGTGTTTATGTTTCAGCGTGTAATTGTTTCAGCGTGTAGTTGTTTCAGCGTGTATTTGTTTCAGCGTCTATTTGTTTCAGCCTGTACTTGTTTCAGCGTGCATTTGTGTCAGCTTGTATTTGTTTCAGCGTGTATTTGTTTCAGCATGTACTTGTTTCAGCTTGTATTTGTTTCATCGTGTATTTGTTTCAGCAGGTTCTTGTTTCAGCGTGTATTTATTTCAGTGTGCATTTGTTTCAGCGTGTAATTGTTTCAGCGTGTATTTGTTTCAGCTTGTAGTTGTTTCAGCGTCTTTTTGTTTCAGCGTGTAATTGTTTCAGCGTGTATTTTTTTCAGCGTGTATTTGTTTCAGCGTGTACTTTTTTCAGCGTTTAATTGTTTCAGCGTGTAATTGTTTCAACATGTATTTGTTTCAGCCTTGAATTGTTTCAGCGTGTATTTGTTTCAGCGTGTAATTGTTTCAGCGTGTATTGTTTTCAGCGTGTAATAGTTTCAGCGTGTAAATGTTTCAGCGTGTAATTGTTTCAGCGTGTATTTTTCTCAGCGTGTAGTTGTTTCAGCGTGTATTTGTTTCAGCATGTAATTGTTTCAGCGTGTTGTTGTTCCATCGTGTATTTGTTTCAGCGTGTATTAGTGTCAGCGTGTACTTGTTTCAGCGTGTAGTTGTTTCATCGTGTAATTGTTTCAGCGTGTATTTGTTTCAGCGTGCATTTGTTTCAGCGTGTACTTGTTTCAGCGTGTAGTTTTTTCAGCGTGTAGTTGTTTCAGCGTGTATTTGTTTCAGCGTGTAATTGTTTCAGTGTGTATTTGTTTCAGCGTGTAGTTGTTTCAGCATGTATTTGTTTCAGCATGTAATTGTTTCAACGTGTATTTGTTTCAGCGTGTATTTGTTTCAGCGTGTATTTGTTTCAGCGTGTATTTTTTTCAGCGTGTAATTGTTTCAGCGTGTACTTGTTTCAGCTTGTATTTGTTTCAGCTTGTATTTTTTTCAGCGTGTATTTGTTTCAGCTTGTATTTGTTTCAGCGTGTATTTATTTCAGCGTGTATTTGTTTCTGCGTGTAATTGTTTCAGCGTGTATTTGTTTCAGCGTTTAGTTGTTTCAGCGTCTTTTTGTTTCAGCGTGTAATTGTTTCAGCGGGTATTTATTTCATCGTGTAATTGTTTCAGCGTGTATTTTTTCCGCGTGTATTTGTTTCATTGTGTAATTGTTTCAGCGTTTAATTGTTTCAGCCTGTATTTGTTTCAGCGTGTCATTTTTTCAGCGTGTATTTTTTTCACCGTGTAATTGTTTCAGCGTGTAAATGTTTCAGCGTGTAATTTTTTCAGCGTGTATTTGTTTCAGCGTGTAGTTGTTTCAGCGTGTATTTGTTTCAGCGTTTATTTGTTTCAGCGTGTATTTGTTTCAGCGTATACTTGTTTCAGCGTTTAGTTGTTTCAGCGTGTAGTTGTTTAAGCGTGTATTTATTTCAGAGTGTATTTTTTTCAGTGTGTATTTGTTCAGCGTGTATTTGTTTCAGCGTATCGTTGTTTCAGTGTATATTTGTTTCAGCTTGTACTTGTTACAGCGCGTATTTGTTTCAGCGTGTATTTGTTTCAGCATGTACATGTTTCAGCTTGTATTTGTTTCAGCTTGTATTTTTTTCAGCATGTATTTGTTTCAGCTTGTATTTGTTTCAGCGTGTACTTGTTTAAGCGTGTAGTTGTTTCAGCGTCCAGTTGTTTCAGTGTGTATTTGTTTCAGCGTGTATTTGTTTCAGCGTGTAATTGTTTCAGCGTGTATTTGTTTCAGTGTGTTGTTGTTTCAGCGTGTATTTCTTTCAGCGTGTAATTGTTTCAGCGTGCATTTGTTTCAGCGTTTAATTGTTTCAGCGTGTAGTTGTTTCAGCGTGTATTTGTTTCAGCGTGTAAATGTTTCAGCGTGTGATTGTTTGAGCGTGTAGTTGTTTCAGCGTGTATTTGTTTCAGCGTCGATTTGTTTCAGCTTGTACTTGTTTCAGCGTGTATTTGTTTCAGCATGTATATTTTTCAGCTTTTATTTGTTTCAGCATGTACTTGTTTCAGCTTGTATTTGTTTCAGCGTGTATTTATGTCAGCGTGTATTTGTTTCAGCGTGTAATTGTTTCAGAGTGTATTTGTATCAGCGTGTAGTTGTTTCAGCGTCTTTTTGTTTCAGCGTGTAATTGTTTCAGCGTGTATTTTTTTCAGCGTGTATTTGTTTCAGCGTGTATTTGTTTCAGCGTTTAATTGTTTCAGCGTGTAATTGTTTCAAAGTGTAATTGTTTCAGCTTGTAATTGTTTCAGCGTGTATTTGTTTCAGCGTTTAATTGCTTCAGCGTGTATTTGTTTCAGCGTTTATTTGTTTCAGCGTGTATTTGGTTTAGCGTGTATTTGTTCCATTGTGTATTTGTTTCAGCATGTATTTGTTTTAGCGTGTATTTTTTTCAGCATGTAATTGTTTCAGCATGTAATTGTTTCACCGTGTATTTGTTTCAATGTTTATTTTTTTCACTGTGTAGTTGTTTCAATGTGTTGTTGTTTCAGCTTGTATTTGTTGCAGCGTGTATATATTTCAGCGTGTATTTGTTTCAGCGTCCATTTGTTTCAGCGTGTACTTGTTTCAGCTTGTATTTGTTTCAGCGTGTATTTGTTTCAGCTTGTATTTGTTGCAGCGTGTATTTATTTCAGTGTGTATTTGTTTCAGCGTGTATTTGTATCAGCGTTTATTTGTTTCAGCATATAATTGTGTCAGCGTATAATTGTTTCAGCGTCATTGTTTCAGCGTGTATTTGTTTCAGCGTTTCATTGTATCAATGTATAATTGATTCAGTGTCATTGTTTCCGGGTGTAAATGTTTCAGCGTGTATTTGTTTCAGCGTTTAATTGTTTCAGCGTGTATTTGTTTCAGCGAGTATTTGTTTAAGCATGTATTAGTTTCAGCGTGTAATTGATTCAGCGTGTAATTGTTTCAGCGTGTATTTGTTTCAGCTTGTATTTGTTGCAGCGTGTATTTATTTCAGTGTGTATTTGTTTCAGCGTGTATTTGTATCAGCGTTTATTTATTTCAGCATATAATTGTGTCAGCGTATAATTGTTTCAGCGTCATTGTTTCAGCGTGTATTTGTTTCAGCTTGTATTTGTTTCAGCGTTTCATTGTATCAATGTATAATTGATTCAGTGTCATTGTTTCCGGGTGTAAATGTTTCAGCGTGTATTTGTTTCAGCGTTTAATTGTTTCAGCGTGTATTTGTTTCAGCGTGTATTTGTTTCCTTGTATATTTGTTTCAGCGTCTAATTGTTTCAGCGTGTGTTTGCTTCAGCGTGTAATTGTTTCAGCCTGTAATCTATTCATCATGTATTTGTTTCAGTGTTTATTTGTTTCAGCGTGTAGTTGTTCCAGCGTGTAGTTGTTTCAGCGTGTATTTATTTCAGTGTGTATTTGTTTCAGCGTGTAATTGTTTCAGTGTGTATTTGTTTCAGCGTGTATTTTTTTCATTGTGTATTTGTTTCAGCGTGTATTTGTTTCAGCGTATAGTTGTTTCAGCGTGTATTTGTTTCAGCGTGTATTTGTTCAGCGTGTCATTGTTTCAGTGTGTATTTGTTTCAGCGTGTATTTATTTCAGCGTGTATTTGATTCAACGTGTATTTGTTTCAGCATGTATTTGTTTCAGCGTGTATTTGTTTCAGCGTCCATTTGTTTCAGCGTGTCCTTGTTTCAGCTTGTATTTGTTTCAGCGTGTATTTGTTTCAGCTTGTATTTGTTGCAGCATGTATTTATTTCAGTGTGTATTTGTTTCAGCGTGTATTTGTATCAGCGTTTATTTGTTTCAGCTTGTGTTTGTTTCTGCGTGTTTTTGTTTCAGCGTGTATTTGTTTCAGCGTGTAGTTGTTTCAGCTTGTATTTGTTTCAGCGTGTATTTGTTTCAGCGTATATTTGTTTCAGCTTTTGTTTGTTTCAGCGTGTATTTGTTTCAGCGTGTATTTGTTTCAGCGTGTACTTGTTTCAGCGTGTAGTTGTTTCAGCGTGTAGTTGTTTCAGCATGTATTTGTTTCAGAGTGTATTTGTTTCAGCGTGTAATTGTTTGAGCGTGTATTTGTTTCAGCGTGTAGTTGTTTCAGCATGTATTTGTTTCAGCGTGTATTTGTTTCAGCGTGTACTTGTTTCAGCGTGTAGTTGTTTCAGCGTGTAGTTGTTTCAGCGTGTGTTTGGTTTAGCGTGTATTTGTTTCAGCGTGTACTTGTTTCAGTGTGTATTTGTTTCAGCATTTAATTGTATCAGCATGTAGTTGTTTCAGCGTGTACTTGTTTCAGCGTATACTTGTTTCAGCGTGTAGTTGTTTCAGCGTGTAGTTGTTTCAGCATGTATTTGTTTCAGAGTGTATTTGTTTCAGCGTGTAATTGTTTCAGCGTGTATTTGTTTCAGCGTGTAGTTGTTTCAGCATGTATTTGTTTCAGCGTGTAATTGTTTCAGCGTGTATTTGTTTCAGCGTTTAATTGCTTCAGCGTGTAGTTGTTTCTGCGTGTATTTGTTTCAGCGCGTATATGTTTCAGAGTGTAATTGTTTCAGCGTTTAGTTGGTTCAGCGTGTATTTGTTTCAGCGTCTATTTGTTTCAGCCTGTACTTGTTTCAGCGTGCATTTGTTTCAGCTTGTATTTGTTTCAGCGTTTAATTGTTTCAGCGTGTATTTGTTTCAGCGTGTACTTGTTTCAGCTTGTATTTGTTTCAGTGTTTATTTGTTTCAGCGTGTAGTTGTTTCAGCGTGTAGTTGTTTCAGCATGTATTTGTTTCAGCGTGTATTTGTTTCAGCATGTAATTGTTTCAGCGTGTATTTGTTTCAGCGTGTAGTTGTTTCAGCGTGTATTTCTTTCACCGTGTAATTGTTTCAGCGTGTATTTGTTTCTGCGTTTAATTGTTTCAGCGTGTAGTTGTTTCAGCGTGTATTTGTTTCAGCGTGTAAATGTTTCAGCTTGTAATTGTTTCAGCATGCAGTTGTTTCAGCATGTAATTGTTTCAGCGTGTATTTGTTTCAGCGTGTAGTTGTTTCAGCGTCTTTTTGTTTCAGCGTGTAATTGTTTCAGCGTGTATTTTTTTCAGCGTGTACTTGTTTCAGCGTGTACTTGTTTCAGCATTTAATTGTTTCAGCGTGTAATTGTTTCAACGTGTAATTGTTTCAGCGTGTAATTGTTTCAGCGTGTATTTGTTTAAGCGTTTAATTGTTTCAGCGTGTATTTGTTTCAGCGTGTATTTGTTTCAGCGTGTATTTGTTTTAGCGTGTATTTGCTCGTTGTGTATTTGTTTCAACGTGTATTTGTTTTAGCGTGTATTTTTTTCAGCGTTTAGTTGTTTCAGCGTGTAATTGTTTCAGCGTGTATTTGTTTCAGCGTGTACTTGTTTCACCGTGTATTTGTTTCAGCGTGTATTTGTTTCAGCGTGTCATTGTTTCAGTGTGTATTTGTTTCAGCATCTAATTGTTTCAGCGTGTAGTTATTTCAGCGTGTAATTGTTTCAGCGTGTATTTGTTTCAGCGTGTAATTGTTTCAGTGTGCATTTTTTCAGCGTGTATTTGTTTCAGCGTGTACTTGTTTCAGCGTTTAATTGTTTCAGCGTGTATTTATTTCAGCATGTTATTTTTTCAGCGTGTATTTTTTTCAGCATGTAATTGTTTCAGCGTGTAAATGTTTCAGCGTGTAATTGTTTCAGCGTGCACTTTGTTCATCGTGTAGTTGTTTCAGCGTGTATTTGTTTCAGCGTGTAATTGTTTCAGCGTTTAGTTGTTTCAGCGTGTACTTGTTTCAGCGTGTATTTGTGTCAGCGTGTATTTGTGTCAGCTTGTACTTGTTTCAGTGTGTAGTTTTTTCAGCGTGTAATTGTTTCAGCGTTTATTTGTTTCAGCATGTTCTTGTTTAAGCATGTAGTTGTTTCAGCGTGTAGTTGTTTCAGCGTGTATTTGTTTCAGCGTGTATTTGTTTCAGCGTTTAATTGTTTCAGCGTGTATTTGTTTCAGTGTGTAGTTGTTTCAGCGTGTATTTCTTTCAGCGTGTATTTGTTTCAGCGTGTATTTGTTTCAGCGTTTAATTGTTTCAGCGTGTAGTTGTTTCAGCGTGTATTTGTTTCAGCGTGTAAATGTTTCAGTGTGTAATTGTTTGAGCGTGTAGTTGTTTCAGCGTGTATTTGTTTCAGCATCGATTTGTTTCAGCTTGTACTTGTTTCAGCGTGTATTTGTTTTAGCGTGTATTTGTTCCATTGTGTATTTGTTTCAGCGTGTATTTGTTTTAGCGTGTATTTTATTCAGCGTGTAATTGTTTCAGCGTGTATTTGTTTCAGCGTGTATTTATTTCAGCGTGTATTTGTTTCAGCGTCCATTTGTTTCAGCGTTTTCTTGTTTCAGCTTGTATTTGTTTCAGGGTGTATTTGTTTCAGCTTGTATTTGTTGCAGCGTGTATTAATTTCAGTGTGTATTTGTTTCAGCGTCCATTTGTTTCAGCGTGTACTTGTTTCAGCTTGTATTTGTTTCAGCGTATATTTGTTTCAGCTTGTGTTTGTTTCAGCGTGTATTTGTTTCAGCGTGTATTTGTTTCAGCTTGTAGTTGTTTCAGCTTGTATTTGTTTCAGCGTGTATTTGTTTCAGCTTGTATTTGTTTCAGTGCGTATTTATTTCAGCGTGTATTTGTCTCAGCGTGTAATTGTTTCAGCGTGTATTTGTTTCAGCGTGTAGTTATTTCAGCGTCTTTTTGTTTCAGCGTGTAATTTTTTCAGCGTGTATTTGTTTCAGCGTGTAATTGTTTCAGCGTGTATTTTTTTCAGCGTGTATTTGTTTCTGCGTGTACTTGTTTCAACGTTTAATTGCTTCAGCGTGTATTTGTTTCAGCGTGTAATTGTTTCAGCGTGTATTTTTTTCAGCGTGTAGTTGTTTCAGCGTGTATTTGTTTCAGCGTGTAATTGTTTCATCGTGTAGTTGTTTCAGCGTGTATTTTTTTCAGCATTTATTAGTGTCAGCGTTTACTTGTTTCAGCGTGTAGTTGTTTCAGCGTGTAATTGTTTCAGCGTGTATTTGTTTCAGCGTGTACTTGTTTCAGCGTGTACTTGTTTCAGCGTGTATTTGTTTCAGCGTGTAGTTGTTTCAGCGGGTATTTGTTTCAGCGTGTAATTGTTTCAGCGTGTATTTGTTTCAGCGTGTAATTGTTTCAGCATGTATTTGTTTCAGCTTGTATTTGTTTCAGCGTGTAAATGTTTCAGCGTGTAATTGTTTCAGCGTGTATTTGTTTCAGCGTGTATTTGTTTCAGCGTGTATTTGTTTCAGCGTGTAATTGTTTCAGCGTGTATATGTTTCAGCGTGTATTTGTTTCAGCGTGTAATTGTTTCAACGTGTACTTTTTTCAGAATGTATTTGTTTCAGTGTGTACTTGTTTCAGCGTGTATTTGTTTCATCGTGTATTTGTTTCAGCGTGGATTTGTTTCAGCGTGTAGTTGTTTCAGCTTCTTTTTGTTTCAGCGTGTAATTGTTTCAGCGTGTATTTGTTTCAGCGTGTACTTGTTTCAGCGTGTAGTTGTTTCAGCGTGTAGTTGTTTCAGCGTGTGTTTGGTTTAGCGTGTATTTGTTTCAGCGTGTACTTGTTTCAGCGTGTATTTGTTTCAGCGTTTAATTGTATCAGCGTGTAGTTGTTTCAGCGTGTAGTTGTTTCAGCGTATACTTGTTTCAGCGTGTAGTTGTTTCAGCGTGTAGTTGTTTCAGCGTGTATTTGTTTCAGAGTGTATTTGTTTCAGCGTGTAATTGTTTCAGCGTGTACTTGTTTCAGCGTGTAGTTGTTTCAGCTTGTACTTGTTTCAGTGTGCATTTGTTTCAGCGTGTATTTGTTTCAGCGTGTAGGTGTTTCAGCGTGTACTTGTTTCAGCTTGTATTTGTTTCACCGTGTATTTGTTTCAGCGTGTATTTATTTCAGCGTGTATTTGTTTCAGCGTGTAGTTGCTTCAGAGTCTTTTTGTTTCAGCGTGTAATTGTTTCAGAGTGTATTTTTTTCAGCGTGTATTTGTTTCAGCGTGTACTTGTTTCAGTGTTTAATTGTTTCAGCGTGTATTTGTTTCAGCGGGTATTTGTTTCAGTGTTTATTTGTTTCACTGTGTAGTTGTTTCAGCGTGTCATTGTTTCAGCATGTATTTGTTTCAGCATGTATTTGTTTCAGCGTGTATTTATTTCAGCGTGTATTTGTTTCAGCGTGTATTTGTTTCAGCGTGTATTTTTTTCAGCGTGTATTTGTTTCAGCGTGTAATTGTATCAGCGTGTAGTTGTTTCAGCGTCTTTTTTTTTCAGCGTGTAATTGTTTCAGCGTGTATTTATTTCAGTGTGTAATTGTTTCAGCATGTATTTTTTTCAGCGTTTATTTGTTTCAGCGTTTACTTGTTTCAGCGTTTAATTTTTTCAGCCTGTATTTGTTTCAGCGTGTCATTTTTTCAGCGTGTATTTTTTTCACCGTGTAATTGTTTCAGCGTGTAAGTGTTTCAGCGTGTAATTGTTTCAGCGTGTATTTGTTTCAGAGTCTAGTTGTTTCAGAGTGTATTTTTTTCAGCGTGTATTTGTTTCAGCGTGTACTTGTTTCAGCGGTTAATTGTTTCAGCGTGTATTTGTTTCAGCGTGTACTTGTTTCAGCGGTTAATTGTTTCAGCATGTATTTTTTTCAGCGTGTAATAGCTTCAGCATGTAATTGTTTCAGCGTGTATTAGTGTCAGCGTGTACTTGTTTCAGCATGTACTTGTTTCAGCTTGTATTTGTTTCATCGTGTATTTGTTTCAGCAGGTTCTTGTTTCAGCGTGTATTTATTTCAGCTTGTAGTTGTTTCAGCGTCTTTTTGTTTCAGCGTGTAATTGTTTCAGCGTGTATTTGTTTCAGCTTGTAGTTGTTTCAGCGTCTTTTTGTTTCAGCGTGTAATTGTTTCAGCGTGTATTTTTTTCAGCGTGTATTTGTTTCAGCGTGTACTTTTTTCAGCGTTTAATTGTTTCAGCGTGTAATTGTTTCAACATGTAATTGTTTCAGCGTGTAATTGTTTCAGCGTGTATTTGTTTCAGCCTTGAATTGTTTCAGCGTGTATTTGTTTCAGCGTGTAATTGTTTCAGCGTGTATTGTTTTCAGCGTGTAATAGTTTCAGCGTGTAAATGTTTCAGCGTGTAATTGTTTCAGCGTGTATTTTTCTCAGCGTGTAGTTGTTTCAGCGTGTATTTGTTTCAGCATGTAATTGTTTCAGCGTGTTGTTGTTCCATCGTGTATTTGTTTCAGCGTGTATTAGTGTCAGCGTGTACTTGTTTCAGCGTGTAGTTGTTTCATCGTGTAATTGTTTCAGCGTGTATTTGTTTCAGCGTGCATTTGTTTCAGCGTGTACTTGTTTCAGCGTGTATTTGTTTCAGCGTGTAGTTGTTTCAGCGGGTATTTGTTTCAGCGTGTAATTGTTTCAGCGTGTATTTGTTTCAGCGTGTATTTGTTTCAGCGTGTAATTGTTTCAGCATGTACTTGTTTCAGCTTGTATTTGTTTCAGCGTGTAAATGTTTCAGCGTGTAATTGTTTCAGCGTGTATATGTTTCAGCGTGTATTTGTTTCAGCGTGTATTTGTTTCAGCGTGTAATTGTTTCAGCGTGTATATGTTTCAGCGTGTATTTGTTTCAGCGTGTAATTGTTTCAACGTGTACTTTTTTCAGAATGCATTTGTTTCAGTGTGTACTTGTTTCAGCGTGTATTTGTTTCATCGTGTATTTGTTTCAGCGTGGATTTGTTTCAGCGTGTAGTTGTTTCAGCTTCTTTTTGTTTCAGCGTTTAATTGTTTCAGCGTGTATTTGTTTCAGCGTGTACTTGTTTCAGCGTGTAGTTGTTTCAGCGTGTAGTTGTTTCAGCGTGTGTTTGGTTTAGCGTGTATTTGTTTCAGCGTGTACTTGTTTCAGCGTGTATTTGTTTCAGCGTTTAATTGTATCAGCGTGTAGTTGTTTCAGCGTGTACTTGTTTCAGCGTATACTTGTTTCAGCGTGTAGTTGTTTCAGCGTGTAGTTGTTTCAGCATGTATTTGTTTCAGAGTGTATTTGTTTCAGCGTGTAATTGTTTCAGCGTGTACTTGTTTCAGCGTGTAGTTGTTTCAGCATGTATTTGTTTCAGCGTGTAATTGTTTCAGCGTGTATTTGTTTCAGCGTTTAATTGCTTCAGCGTGTAGTTGTTTCAGCGTGTATTTGTTTCAGCGTGTTTATGTTTCAGCGTGTAATTGTTTCAGCGTGTAGTTGTTTCAGCGTGTATTTGTTTCAGCGTCTATTTGTTTCAGCCTGTATTTGTTTCAGCGTGCATTTGTGTCAGCTTGTATTTGTTTCAGCGTGTATTTGTTTCAGCATGTACTTGTTTCAGCTTGTATTTGTTTCATCGTGTATTTGTTTCAGCAGGTTCTTGTTTCAGCGTGTATTTATTTCAGTGTGCATTTGTTTCAGCGTGTAATTGTTTCAGCGTGTATTTGTTTCAGCTTGTAGTTGTTTCAGCGTCTTTTTGTTTCAGCGTTTAATTGTTTCAGCCTGTATTTGTTTCAGCGTGTCATTTTTTCAGCGTGTATTTTTTTCACCGTGTAATTGTTTCAGCGTGTAAATGTTTCAGCGTGTAATTGTTTCAGCGTGTATTTGTTTCAGCGTGTAGTTGTTTCAGCGTGTATTTGTTTCAGCGTTTATTTGTTTCAGCGTGTATTTGTTTCAGCGTATACTTGTTTCAGCGTTTAGTTGTTTCAGCGTGTAGTTGTTTAAGCGTGTATTTGTTTCAGCTTGTAGTTGTTTCAGCGTCCAGTTGTTTCAGTGTGTATTTGTTTCAGCGTGTATTTGTTTCAGCATGTAATTGTTTCAGCGTGTATTTGTTTCAGTGTGTTGTTGTTTCAGCGTGTATTTCTTTCAGCGTGTAATTGTTTCAGCGTGCATTTGTTTCAGCGTTTAATTGTTTCAGCGTGTAGTTGTTTCAGCGTGTATTTGTTTCAGCGTGTAAATGTTTCAGCGTGTAATTGTTTGAGCGTGTAGTTGTTTCAGCGTGTATTTGTTTCAGCTTGTATTTGTTTCAGCTTGTACTTGTTTCAGCGTGTATTTGTTTCAGCATGTATATTTTTCAGCTTTTATTTGTTTCAGCATGTACTTGTTTCAGCTTGTATTTGTTTCAGCGTGTATTTATGTCAGCGTGTATTTGTTTCAGCGTGTAATTGTTTCAGAGTGTATTTGTATCAGCGTGTAGTTGTTTCAGCGTGTAATTGTTTCAGCATGTATTTGTTTCAGCTTGTATTTGTTTCAGCGTGTAAATGTTTCAGCGTGTAATTGTTTCAGCATGTATTTGTTTCAGCTTGTATTTGTTTCAGCGTGTAAATGTTTCAGCGTGTAATTGTTTCAGCGTGTATATGTTTCAGCGTGTATTTGTTTCAACATGTATTTGTTTCAGCGTGTAATTGTTTCAGCGTGTATATGTTTCAGCGTGTATTTGTTTCAGCGTGTAATTGTTTCAACGTGTACTTTTATCAGAATGTATTTGTTTCAGTGTGTACTTGTTTCAGTGTGTATTTGTTTCATCGTGTATTTGTTTCAGCGTGGATTTGTTTCAGCGTGTAGTTGTTTCAGCTTCTTTTTGTTTCAGCGTGTAATTGTTTCAGCGTGTATTTGTTTCAGCGTGTATTTGTTTCAGCGTGTAGTTGTTTCAGCGTGTAGTTGTTTCAGCGTGTGTTTGGTTTAGTGTGTATTTGTTTCAGCGTTTAATTGTATCAGCGTGTAGTTGTTTCAGCGTGTACTTGTTTCAGCGTATACTTGTTTCAGCGTGTAGTTGTTTCAGCGTGTAGTTGTTTCAGCATGTATTTGTTTCAGAGTGTATTTGTTTCAGCGTGTAATTGTTTCAGCGTGTACTTGTTTCAGCGTGTAGTTGTTTCAGCATGTATTTGTTTCAGCGTGTAATTGTTTCAGCGTGTATTTGTTTCAGCGTTTAATTGCTTCAGCGTGTAGTTGTTTCAGCGTGTATTTGTTTCAGCGTGTTTATGTTTCAGCGTGTAATTGTTTCAGCGTGTAGTTGTTTCAGCGTGTATTTGTTTCAGCGTCTATTTGTTTCACCCTGTACTTGTTTCAGCGTGCCTTTGTGTCAGCTTGTATTTGTTTCAGCGTGTATTTGTTTCAGCATGTACTTGTTTCAGCTTGTATTTGTTTCATCGTGTATTTGTTTCAGCAGGTTCTTGTTTCAGCGTGTATTTATTTCAGTGTGCATTTGTTTCAGCGTGTAATTGTTTCAGCGTGTATTTGTTTCAGCTTGTAGTTGTTTCAGCGTCTTTTTGTTTCAGCGTGTAATTGTTTCAGCGTGTATTTTTTTCAGCGTGTATTTGTTTCAGCGTGTACTTTTTTCAGCGTTTAATTGTTTCAGCGTGTAATTGTTTCAACATGTATTTGTTTCAGCCTTGAATTGTTTCAGCGTGTATTTGTTTCAGCGTGTAATTGTTTCAGCGTGTATTGTTTTCAGCGTGTAATAGTTTCAGCGTGTAAATGTTTCAGCGTGTAATTGTTTCAGCGTGTATTTTTCTCAGCGTGTAGTTGTTTCAGCGTGTATTTGTTTCAGCATGTAATTGTTTCAGCGTGTTGTTGTTCCATCGTGTATTTGTTTCAGCGTGTATTAGTGTCAGCGTGTACTTGTTTCAGCGTGTAGTTGTTTCATCGTGTAATTGTTTCAGCGTGTATTTGTTTCAGCGTGCATTTGTTTCAGCGTGTACTTGTTTCAGCGTGTAGTTTTTTCAGCGTGTAGTTGTTTCAGCGTGTATTTGTTTCAGCGTGTAATTGTTTCAGTGTGTATTTGTTTCAGCGTGTAGTTGTTTCAGCGTGTATTTGTTTCAGCATGTAATTGTTTCAACGTGTATTTGTTTCAGCGTGTATTTGTTTCAGCGTGTATTTGTTTCAGCGTGTATTTTTTTCAGCGTGTAATTGTTTCAGCGTGTACTTGTTTCAGCTTGTATTTGTTTCAGCTTGTATTTTTTTCAGCGTGTATTTGTTTCAGCTTGTATTTGTTTCAGCGTGTATTTATTTCAGCGTGTATTTGTTTCTGCGTGTAATTGTTTCAGCGTGTATTTGTTTCAGCGTTTAGTTGTTTCAGCGTCTTTTTGTTTCAGCGTGTAATTGTTTCAGCGGGTATTTATTTCATCGTGTAATTGTTTCAGCGTGTATTTTTTCCGCGTGTATTTGTTTCATTGTGTAATTGTTTCAGCGTTTAATTGTTTCAGCCTGTATTTGTTTCAGCGTGTCATTTTTTCAGCGTGTATTTTTTTCACCGTGTAATTGTTTCAGCGTGTAAATGTTTCAGCGTGTAATTTTTTCAGCGTGTATTTGTTTCAGCGTGTAGTTGTTTCAGCGTGTATTTGTTTCAGCGTTTATTTGTTTCAGCGTGTATTTGTTTCAGCGTATACTTGTTTCAGCGTTTAGTTGTTTCAGCGTGTAGTTGTTTAAGCGTGTATTTATTTCAGAGTGTATTTTTTTCAGTGTGTATTTGTTCAGCGTGTATTTGTTTCAGCGTATCGTTGTTTCAGTGTATATTTGTTTCAGCTTGTACTTGTTACAGCGCGTATTTGTTTCAGCGTGTATTTGTTTCAGCATGTACTTGTTTCAGCTTGTATTTGTTTCAGCTTGTATTTTTTTCAGCATGTATTTGTTTCAGCTTGTATTTGTTTCAGCGTGTACTTGTTTAAGCGTGTAGTTGTTTCAGCGTCCAGTTGTTTCAGTGTGTATTTGTTTCAGCGTGTATTTGTTTCAGCGTGTAATTGTTTCAGCGTGTATTTGTTTCAGTGTGTTGTTGTTTCAGCGTGTATTTCTTTCAGCGTGTAATTGTTTCAGCGTGCATTTGTTTCAGCGTTTAATTGTTTCAGCGTGTAGTTGTTTCAGCGTGTATTTGTTTCAGCGTGTAAATGTTTCAGCGTGTGATTGTTTGAGCGTGTAGTTGTTTCAGCGTGTATTTGTTTCAGCGTCGATTTGTTTCAGCTTGTACTTGTTTCAGCGTGTATTTGTTTCAGCATGTATATTTTTCAGCTTTTATTTGTTTCAGCATGTACTTGTTTCAGCTTGTATTTGTTTCAGCGTGTATTTATGTCAGCGTGTATTTGTTTCAGCGTGTAATTGTTTCAGAGTGTATTTGTATCAGCGTGTAGTTGTTTCAGCGTCTTTTTGTTTCAGCGTGTAATTGTTTCAGCGTGTATTTTTTTCAGCGTGTATTTGTTTCAGCGTGTATTTGTTTCAGCGTTTAATTGTTTCAGCGTGTAATTGTTTCAAAGTGTAATTGTTTCAGCTTGTAATTGTTTCAGCGTGTATTTGTTTCAGCGTTTAATTGCTTCAGCGTGTATTTGTTTCAGCGTTTATTTGTTTCAGCGTGTATTTGGTTTAGCGTGTATTTGTTCCATTGTGTATTTGTTTCAGCATGTATTTGTTTTAGCGTGTATTTTTTTCAGCATGTAATTGTTTCAGCATGTAATTGTTTCACCGTGTATTTGTTTCAATGTTTATTTTTTTCACTGTGTAGTTGTTTCAATGTGTTGTTGTTTCAGCTTGTATTTGTTGCAGCGTGTATTTATTTCAGCGTGTATTTGTTTCAGCGTCCATTTGTTTCAGCGTGTACTTGTTTCAGCTTGTATTTGTTTCAGCGTGTATTTGTTTCAGCTTGTATTTGTTGCAGCGTGTATTTATTTCAGTGTGTATTTGTTTCAGCGTGTATTTGTATCAGCGTTTATTTGTTTCAGCATATAATTGTGTCAGCGTATAATTGTTTCAGCGTCATTGTTTCAGCGTGTATTTGTTTCAGCTTGTATTTGTTTCAGCGTTTCATTGTATCAATGTATAATTGATTCAGTGTCATTGTTTCCGGGTGTAAATGTTTCAGCGTGTATTTGTTTCAGCGTTTAATTGTTTCAGCGTGTATTTGTTTCAGCGAGTATTTGTTTAAGCATGTATTAGTTTCAGCGTGTAATTGATTCAGCGTGTAATTGTTTCAGCGTGTATTTGTTTCAGCTTGTATTTGTTGCAGCGTGTATTTATTTCAGTGTGTATTTGTTTCAGCGTGTATTTGTATCAGCGTTTATTTATTTCAGCATATAATTGTGTCAGCGTATAATTGTTTCAGCGTCATTGTTTCAGCGTGTATTTGTTTCAGCTTGTATTTGTTTCAGCGTTTCATTGTATCAATGTATAATTGATTCAGTGTCATTGTTTCCGGGTGTAAATGTTTCAGCGTGTATTTGTTTCAGCGTTTAATTGTTTCAGCGTGTATTTGTTTCAGCGTGTATTTGTTTCCTTGTATATTTGTTTCAGCGTCTAATTGTTTCAGCGTGTGTTTGCTTCAGCGTGTAATTGTTTCAGCCTGTAATCTATTCATCATGTATTTGTTTCAGTGTTTATTTGTTTCAGCGTGTAGTTGTTCCAGCGTGTAGTTGTTTCAGCGTGTATTTATTTCAGTGTGTATTTGTTTCAGCGTGTAATTGTTTCAGTGTGTATTTGTTTCAGCGTGTATTTTTTTCATTGTGTATTTGTTTCAGCGTGTATTTGTTTCAGCGTATAGTTGTTTCAGCGTGTATTTGTTTCAGCGTGTATTTGTTCAGCGTGTCATTGTTTCAGTGTGTATTTGTTTCAGCGTGTATTTATTTCAGCGTGTATTTGATTCAACGTGTATTTGTTTCAGCATGTATTTGTTTCAGCGTGTATTTGTTTCAGCGTCCATTTGTTTCAGCGTGTCCTTGTTTCAGCTTGTATTTGTTTCAGCGTGTATTTGTTTCAGCTTGTATTTGTTGCAGCATGTATTTATTTCAGTGTGTATTTGTTTCAGCGTGTATTTGTATCAGCGTTTATTTGTTTCAGCTTGTGTTTGTTTCTGCGTGTTTTTGTTTCAGCGTGTATTTGTTTCAGCGTGTAGTTGTTTCAGCTTGTATTTGTTTCAGCGTGTATTTGTTTCAGCGTATATTTGTTTCAGCTTTTGTTTGTTTCAGCGTGTATTTGTTTCAGCGTGTATTTGTTTCAGCGTGTACTTGTTTCAGCGTGTAGTTGTTTCAGCGTGTAGTTGTTTCAGCATGTATTTGTTTCAGAGTGTATTTGTTTCAGCGTGTAATTGTTTGAGCGTGTATTTGTTTCAGCGTGTACTTGTTTCAGCGTGTAGTTGTTTCAGCGTGTAGTTGTTTCAGCGTGTGTTTGGTTTAGCGTGTATTTGTTTCAGCGTGTACTTGTTTCAGTGTGTATTTGTTTCAGCATTTAATTGTATCAGCATGTAGTTGTTTCAGCGTGTACTTGTTTCAGCGTATACTTGTTTCAGCGTGTAGTTGTTTCAGCGTGTAGTTGTTTCAGCATGTATTTGTTTCAGAGTGTATTTGTTTCAGCGTGTAATTGTTTCAGCGTGTATTTGTTTCAGCGTGTAGTTGTTTCAGCATGTATTTGTTTCAGCGTGTAATTGTTTCAGCGTGTATTTGTTTCAGCGTTTAATTGCTTCAGCGTGTAGTTGTTTCTGCGTGTATTTGTTTCAGCGCGTATATGTTTCAGAGTGTAATTGTTTCAGCGTTTAGTTGGTTCAGCGTGTATTTGTTTCAGCGTCTATTTGTTTCAGCCTGTACTTGTTTCAGCGTGCATTTGTTTCAGCTTGTATTTGTTTCAGCGTTTAATTGTTTCAGCGTGTATTTGTTTCAGCGTGTACTTGTTTCAGCTTGTATTTGTTTCAGTGTTTATTTGTTTCAGCGTGTAGTTGTTTCAGCGTGTAGTTGTTTCAGCATGTATTTGTTTCAGCGTGTATTTGTTTCAGCGTGTAATTGTTTCAGCGTGTATTTGTTTCAGCGTGTAGTTGTTTCAGCGTGTATTTCTTTCACCGTGTAATTGTTTCAGCGTGTATTTGTTTCTGCGTTTAATTGTTTCAGCGTGTAGTTGTTTCAGCGTGTATTTGTTTCAGCGTGTAAATGTTTCAGCTTGTAATTGTTTCAGCATGCAGTTGTTTCAGCATGTAATTGTTTCAGCGTGTATTTGTTTCAGCGTGTAGTTGTTTCAGCGTCTTTTTGTTTCAGCGTGTAATTGTTTCAGCGTGTATTTTTTTCAGCGTGTACTTGTTTCAGCGTGTACTTGTTTCAGCATTTAATTGTTTCAGCGTGTAATTGTTTCAACGTGTAATTGTTTCAGCGTGTAATTGTTTCAGCGTGTATTTGTTTAAGCGTTTAATTGTTTCAGCGTGTATTTGTTTCAGCGTGTATTTGTTTCAGCGTGTATTTGTTTTAGCGTGTATTTGTTCGTTGTGTATTTGTTTCAACGTGTATTTGTTTTAGCGTGTATTTTTTTCAGCGTGTAGTTGTTTCAGCGTGTAATTGTTTCAGCGTGTATTTGTTTCAGCGTGTACTTGTTTCACCGTGTATTTGTTTCAGCGTGTATTTGTTTCAGCGTGTCATTGTTTCAGTGTGTATTTGTTTCAGCATCTAATTGTTTCAGCGTGTAGTTATTTCAGCGTGTAATTGTTTCAGCGTGTATTTGTTTCAGCGTGTAATTGTTTCAGTGTGCATTTTTTCAGCGTGTATTTGTTTCAGCGTGTACTTGTTTCAGCGTTTAATTGTTTCAGCGTGTATTTATTTCAGCATGTTATTTTTTCAGCGTGTATTTTTTTCAGCATGTAATTGTTTCAGCGTGTAAATGTTTCAGCGTGTAATTGTTTCAGCGTGCACTTTGTTCATCGTGTAGTTGTTTCAGCGTGTATTTGTTTCAGCGTGTAATTGTTTCAGCGTTTAGTTGTTTCAGCGTGCACTTGTTTCAGCGTGTATTTGTGTCAGCGTGTATTTGTGTCAGCTTGTACTTGTTTCAGTGTGTAGTTTTTTCAGCGTGTAATTGTTTCAGCGTTTATTTGTTTCAGCGTGTATTTGTTTCAGCGTGTTCTTGTTTAAGCATGTAGTTGTTTCAGCGTGTAGTTGTTTCAGCGTGTATTTGTTTCAGCGTGTATTTGTTTCAGCGTTTAATTGTTTCAGCGTGTATTTGTTTCAGTGTGTAGTTGTTTCAGCGTGTATTTCTTTCAGCGTGTAATTGTTTCAGCGTGTATTTGTTTCAGCGTTTAATTGTTTCAGCGTGTAGTTGTTTCAGCGTGTATTTGTTTCAGTGTGTAGTTGTTTCAGCGTGTATTTCTTTCAGCGTGTACTTGTTTCAGCGTGTATTTGTTTCAGCGTTTAATTGTATCAGCGTGTAGTTGTTTCAGCGTGTACTTGTTTCAGCGTATACTTGTTTCAGCGTGTAGTTGTTTCAGCGTGTAGTTGTTTCAGCATGTATTTGTTTCAGAGTGTATTTGTTTCAGCGTGTAATTGTTTCAGCGTGTACTTGTTTCAGCGTGTAGTTGTTTCAGCATGTATTTGTTTCAGCGTGTAATTGTTTCAGCGTGTATTTGTTTCAGCGTTTAATTGCTTCAGCGTGTAGTTGTTTCAGCGTGTATTTGTTTCAGCGTGTTTATGTTTCAGCGTGTAATTGTTTCAGCGTGTAGTTGTTTCAGCGTGTATTTGTTTCAGCGTCTATTTGTTTCAGCCTGTATTTGTTTCAGCGTGCATTTGTGTCAGCTTGTATTTGTTTCAGCGTGTATTTGTTTCAGCATGTACTTGTTTCAGCTTGTATTTGTTTCATCGTGTATTTGTTTCAGCAGGTTCTTGTTTCAGCGTGTATTTATTTCAGTGTGCATTTGTTTCAGCGTGTAATTGTTTCAGCGTGTATTTGTTTCAGCTTGTAGTTGTTTCAGCGTCTTTTTGTTTCAGCGTTTAATTGTTTCAGCCTGTATTTGTTTCAGCGTGTCATTTTTTCAGCGTGTATTTTTTTCACCGTGTAATTGTTTCAGCGTGTAAATGTTTCAGCGTGTAATTGTTTCAGCGTGTATTTGTTTCAGCGTGTAGTTGTTTCAGCGTGTATTTGTTTCAGCGTTTATTTGTTTCAGCGTGTATTTGTTTCAGCGTATACTTGTTTCAGCGTTTAGTTGTTTCAGCGTGTAGTTGTTTAAGCGTGTATTTGTTTCAGCTTGTAGTTGTTTCAGCGTCCAGTTGTTTCAGTGTGTATTTGTTTCAGCGTGTATTTGTTTCAGCATGTAATTGTTTCAGCGTGTATTTGTTTCAGTGTGTTGTTGTTTCAGCGTGTATTTCTTTCAGCGTGTAATTGTTTCAGCGTGCATTTGTTTCAGCGTTTAATTGTTTCAGCGTGTAGTTGTTTCAGCGTGTATTTGTTTCAGCGTGTAAATGTTTCAGCGTGTAATTGTTTGAGCGTGTAGTTGTTTCAGCGTGTATTTGTTTCAGCTTGTATTTGTTTCAGCTTGTACTTGTTTCAGCGTGTATTTGTTTCAGCATGTATATTTTTCAGCTTTTATTTGTTTCAGCATGTACTTGTTTCAGCTTGTATTTGTTTCAGCGTGTATTTATGTCAGCGTGTATTTGTTTCAGCGTGTAATTGTTTCAGAGTGTATTTGTATCAGCGTGTAGTTGTTTCAGCGTGTAATTGTTTCAGCATGTACTTGTTTCAGCTTGTATTTGTTTCAGCGTGTAAATGTTTCAGCGTGTAATTGTTTCAGCATGTATTTGTTTCAGCTTGTATTTGTTTCAGCGTGTAAATGTTTCAGCGTGTAATTGTTTCAGCGTGTATATGTTTCAGCGTGTATTTGTTTCAACATGTATTTGTTTCAGCGTGTAATTGTTTCAGCGTGTATATGTTTCAGCGTGTATTTGTTTCAGCGTGTAATTGTTTCAACGTGTACTTTTATCAGAATGTATTTGTTTCAGTGTGTACTTGTTTCAGTGTGTATTTGTTTCATCGTGTATTTGTTTCAGCGTGGATTTGTTTCAGCGTGTAGTTGTTTCAGCTTCTTTTTGTTTCAGCGTGTAATTGTTTCAGCGTGTATTTGTTTCAGCGTGTACTTGTTTCAGCGTGTAGTTGTTTCAGCGTGTAGTTGTTTCAGCGTGTGTTTGGTTTAGTGTGTATTTGTTTCAGCGTTTAATTGTATCAGCGTGTAGTTGTTTCAGCGTGTACTTGTTTCAGCGTATACTTGTTTCAGCGTGTAGTTGTTTCAGCGTGTAGTTGTTTCAGCATGTATTTGTTTCAGAGTGTATTTGTTTCAGCGTGTAATTGTTTCAGCGTGTACTTGTTTCAGCGTGTAGTTGTTTCAGCATGTATTTGTTTCAGCGTGTAATTGTTTCAGCGTGTATTTGTTTCAGCGTTTAATTGCTTCAGCGTGTAGTTGTTTCAGCGTGTATTTGTTTCAGCGTGTTTATGTTTCAGCGTGTAATTGTTTCAGCGTGTAGTTGTTTCAGCGTGTATTTGTTTCAGCGTCTATTTGTTTCAGCCTGTACTTGTTTCAGCGTGCATTTGTGTCAGCTTGTATTTGTTTCAGCGTGTATTTGTTTCAGCATGTACTTGTTTCAGCTTGTATTTGTTTCATCGTGTATTTGTTTCAGCAGGTTCTTGTTTCAGCGTGTATTTATTTCAGTGTGCATTTGTTTCAGCGTGTAATTGTTTCAGCGTGTATTTGTTTCAGCTTGTAGTTGTTTCAGCGTCTTTTTGTTTCAGCGTGTAATTGTTTCAGCGTGTATTTTTTTCAGCGTGTATTTGTTTCAGCGTGTACTTTTTTCAGCGTTTAATTGTTTCAGCGTGTAATTGTTTCAACATGTATTTGTTTCAGCCTTGAATTGTTTCAGCGTGTATTTGTTTCAGCGTGTAATTGTTTCAGCGTGTATTGTTTTCAGCGTGTAATAGTTTCAGCGTGTAAATGTTTCAGCGTGTAATTGTTTCAGCGTGTATTTTTCTCAGCGTGTAGTTGTTTCAGCGTGTATTTGTTTCAGCATGTAATTGTTTCAGCGTGTTGTTGTTCCATCGTGTATTTGTTTCAGCGTGTATTAGTGTCAGCGTGTACTTGTTTCAGCGTGTAGTTGTTTCATCGTGTAATTGTTTCAGCGCGTATTTGTTTCAGCGTGCATTTGTTTCAGCGTGTACTTGTTTCAGCGTGTAGTTTTTTCAGCGTGTAGTTGTTTCAGCGTGTATTTGTTTCAGCGTGTAATTGTTTCAGTGTGTATTTGTTTCAGCGTGTAGTTGTTTCAGCGTGTATTTGTTTCAGCATGTAATTGTTTCAACGTGTATTTGTTTCAGCGTGTATTTGTTTCAGCGTGTATTTGTTTCAGCGTGTATTTTTTTCAGCGTGTAATTGTTTCAGCGTGTACTTGTTTCAGCTTGTATTTGTTTCAGCTTGTATTTTTTTCAGCGTGTATTTGTTTCAGCTTGTATTTGTTTCAGCGTGTATTTATTTCAGCGTGTATTTGTTTCTGCGTGTAATTGTTTCAGCGTGTATTTGTTTCAGCGTTTAGTTGTTTCAGCGTCTTTTTGTTTCAGCGTGTAATTGTTTCAGCGGGTATTTATTTCATCGTGTAATTGTTTCAGCGTGTATTTTTTCCGCGTGTATTTGTTTCATTGTGTAATTGTTTCAGCGTTTAATTGTTTCAGCCTGTATTTGTTTCAGCGTGTCATTTTTTCAGCGTGTATTTTTTTCACCGTGTAATTGTTTCAGCGTGTAAATGTTTCAGCGTGTAATTTTTTCAGCGTGTATTTGTTTCAGCGTGTAGTTGTTTCAGCGTGTATTTGTTTCAGCGTTTATTTGTTTCAGCGTGTATTTGTTTCAGCGTATACTTGTTTCAGCGTTTAGTTGTTTCAGCGTGTAGTTGTTTAAGCGTGTATTTATTTCAGAGTGTATTTTTTTCAGTGTGTATTTGTTCAGCGTGTATTTGTTTCAGCGTATCGTTGTTTCAGTGTATATTTGTTTCAGCTTGTACTTGTTACAGCGCGTATTTGTTTCAGCGTGTATTTGTTTCAGCATGTACTTGTTTCAGCTTGTATTTGTTTCAGCTTGTATTTTTTTCAGCATGTATTTGTTTCAGCTTGTATTTGTTTCAGCGTGTACTTGTTTAAGCGTGTAGTTGTTTCAGCGTCCAGTTGTTTCAGTGTGTATTTGTTTCAGCGTGTATTTGTTTCAGCGTGTAATTGTTTCAGCGTGTATTTGTTTCAGTGTGTTGTTGTTTCAGCGTGTATTTCTTTCAGCGTGTAATTGTTTCAGCGTGCATTTGTTTCAGCGTTTAATTGTTTCAGCGTGTAGTTGTTTCAGCGTGTATTTGTTTCAGCGTGTAAATGTTTCAGCGTGTGATTGTTTGAGCGTGTAGTTGTTTCAGCGTGTATTTGTTTCAGCGTCGATTTGTTTCAGCTTGTACTTGTTTCAGCGTGTATTTGTTTCAGCATGTATATTTTTCAGCTTTTATTTGTTTCAGCATGTACTTGTTTCAGCTTGTATTTGTTTCAGCGTGTATTTATGTCAGCGTGTATTTGTTTCAGCGTGTAATTGTTTCAGAGTGTATTTGTATCAGCGTGTAGTTGTTTCAGCGTCTTTTTGTTTCAGCGTGTAATTGTTTCAGCGTGTATTTTTTTCAGCGTGTATTTGTTTCAGCGTGTATTTGTTTCAGCGTTTAATTGTTTCAGCGTGTAATTGTTTCAAAGTGTAATTGTTTCAGCTTGTAATTGTTTCAGCGTGTATTTGTTTCAGCGTTTAATTGCTTCAGCGTGTATTTGTTTCAGCGTTTATTTGTTTCAGCGTGTATTTGGTTTAGCGTGTATTTGTTCCATTGTGTATTTGTTTCAGCATGTATTTGTTTTAGCGTGTATTTTTTTCAGCATGTAATTGTTTCAGCATGTAATTGTTTCACCGTGTATTTGTTTCAATGTTTATTTTTTTCACTGTGTAGTTGTTTCAATGTGTTGTTGTTTCAGCTTGTATTTGTTGCAGCGTGTATTTATTTCAGCGTGTATTTGTTTCAGCGTCCATTTGTTTCAGCGTGTACTTGTTTCAGCTTGTATTTGTTTCAGCGTGTATTTGTTTCAGCTTGTATTTGTTGCAGCGTGTATTTATTTCAGTGTGTATTTGTTTCAGCGTGTATTTGTATCAGCGTTTATTTGTTTCAGCATATAATTGTGTCAGCGTATAATTGTTTCAGCGTCATTGTTTCAGCGTGTATTTGTTTCAGCTTGTATTTGTTTCAGCATTTCATTGTATCAATGTATAATTGATTCAGTGTCATTGTTTCCGGGTGTAAATGTTTCAGCGTGTATTTGTTTCAGCGTTTAATTGTTTCAGCGTGTATTTGTTTCAGCGAGTATTTGTTTAAGCATGTATTAGTTTCAGCGTGTAATTGATTCAGCGTGTAATTGTTTCAGCGTGTATTTGTTTCAGCTTGTATTTGTTGCAGCGTGTATTTATTTCAGTGTGTATTTGTTTCAGCGTGTATTTGTATCAGCGTTTATTTATTTCAGCATATAATTGTGTCAGCGTATAATTGTTTCAGCGTCATTGTTTCAGCGTGTATTTGTTTCAGCTTGTATTTGTTTCAGCGTTTCATTGTATCAATGTATAATTGATTCAGTGTCATTGTTTCCGGGTGTAAATGTTTCAGCGTGTATTTGTTTCAGCGTTTAATTGTTTCAGCGTGTATTTGTTTCAGCGTGTATTTGTTTCCTTGTATATTTGTTTCAGCGTCTAATTGTTTCAGCGTGTGTTTGCTTCAGCGTGTAATTGTTTCAGCCTGTAATCTATTCATCATGTATTTGTTTCAGTGTTTATTTGTTTCAGCGTGTAGTTGTTCCAGCGTGTAGTTGTTTCAGCGTGTATTTATTTCAGTGTGTATTTGTTTCAGCGTGTAATTGTTTCAGTGTGTATTTGTTTCAGCGTGTATTTTTTTCATTGTGTATTTGTTTCAGCGTGTATTTGTTTCAGCGTATAGTTGTTTCAGCGTGTATTTGTTTCAGCGTGTATTTGTTCAGCGTGTCATTGTTTCAGTGTGTATTTGTTTCAGCGTGTATTTATTTCAGCGTGTATTTGATTCAACGTGTATTTGTTTCAGCATGTATTTGTTTCAGCGTGTATTTGTTTCAGCGTCCATTTGTTTCAGCGTGTCCTTGTTTCAGCTTGTATTTGTTTCAGCGTGTATTTGTTTCAGCTTGTATTTGTTGCAGCATGTATTTATTTCAGTGTGTATTTGTTTCAGCGTGTATTTGTATCAGCGTTTATTTGTTTCAGCTTGTGTTTGTTTCTGCGTGTTTTTGTTTCAGCGTGTATTTGTTTCAGCGTGTAGTTGTTTCAGCTTGTATTTGTTTCAGCGTGTATTTGTTTCAGCGTATATTTGTTTCAGCTTTTGTTTGTTTCAGCGTGTATTTGTTTCAGCGTGTATTTGTTTCAGCGTGTACTTGTTTCAGCGTGTAGTTGTTTCAGCGTGTAGTTGTTTCAGCATGTATTTGTTTCAGAGTGTATTTGTTTCAGCGTGTAATTGTTTGAGCGTGTATTTGTTTCAGCGTGTACTTGTTTCAGCGTGTAGTTGTTTCAGCGTGTAGTTGTTTCAGCGTGTGTTTGGTTTAGCGTGTATTTGTTTCAGCGTGTACTTGTTTCAGTGTGTATTTGTTTCAGCATTTAATTGTATCAGCATGTAGTTGTTTCAGCGTGTACTTGTTTCAGCGTATACTTGTTTCAGCGTGTAGTTGTTTCAGCGTGTAGTTGTTTCAGCATGTATTTGTTTCAGAGTGTATTTGTTTCAGCGTGTAATTGTTTCAGCGTGTATTTGTTTCAGCGTGTAGTTGTTTCAGCATGTATTTGTTTCAGCGTGTAATTGTTTCAGCGTGTATTTGTTTCAGCGTTTAATTGCTTCAGCGTGTAGTTGTTTCTGCGTGTATTTGTTTCAGCGCGTATATGTTTCAGAGTGTAATTGTTTCAGCGTTTAGTTGGTTCAGCGTGTATTTGTTTCAGCGTCTATTTGTTTCAGCCTGTACTTGTTTCAGCGTGCATTTGTTTCAGCTTGTATTTGTTTCAGCGTTTAATTGTTTCAGCGTGTATTTGTTTCAGCGTGTACTTGTTTCAGCTTGTATTTGTTTCAGTGTTTATTTGTTTCAGCGTGTAGTTGTTTCAGCGTGTAGTTGTTTCAGCATGTATTTGTTTCAGCGTGTATTTGTTTCAGCGTGTAATTGTTTCAGCGTGTATTTGTTTCAGCGTGTAGTTGTTTCAGCGTGTATTTCTTTCACCGTGTAATTGTTTCAGCGTGTATTTGTTTCTGCGTTTAATTGTTTCAGCGTGTAGTTGTTTCAGCGTGTATTTGTTTCAGCGTGTAAATGTTTCAGCTTTTAATTGTTTCAGCATGCAGTTGTTTCAGCATGTAATTGTTTCAGCGTGTATTTGTTTCAGCGTGTAGTTGTTTCAGCGTCTTTTTGTTTCAGCGTGTAATTGTTTCAGCGTGTATTTTTTTCAGCGTGTACTTGTTTCAGCGTGTACTTGTTTCAGCATTTAATTGTTTCAGCGTGTAATTGTTTCAACGTGTAATTGTTTCAGCGTGTAATTGTTTCAGCGTGTATTTGTTTAAGCGTTTAATTGTTTCAGCGTGTATTTGTTTCAGCGTGTATTTGTTTCAGCGTGTATTTGTTTTAGCGTGTATTTGTTCGTTGTGTATTTGTTTCAACGTGTATTTGTTTTAGCGTGTATTTTTTTCAGCGTGTAGTTGTTTCAGCGTGTAATTGTTTCAGCGTGTATTTGTTTCAGCGTGTACTTGTTTCACCGTGTATTTGTTTCAGCGTGTATTTGTTTCAGCGTGTCATTGTTTCAGTGTGTATTTGTTTCAGCATCTAATTGTTTCAGCGTGTAGTTATTTCAGCGTGTAATTGTTTCAGCGTGTATTTGTTTCAGCGTGTAATTGTTTCAGTGTGCATTTTTTCAGCGTGTATTTGTTTCAGCGTGTACTTGTTTCAGCGTTTAATTGTTTCAGCGTGTATTTATTTCAGCATGTTATTTTTTCAGCGTGTATTTTTTTCAGCATGTAATTGTTTCAGCGTGTAAATGTTTCAGCGTGTAATTGTTTCAGCGTGCACTTTGTTCATCGTGTAGTTGTTTCAGCGTGTATTTGTTTCAGCGTGTAATTGTTTCAGCGTTTAGTTGTTTCAGCGTGTACTTGTTTCAGCGTGTATTTGTGTCAGCGTGTATTTGTGTCAGCTTGTACTTGTTTCAGTGTGTAGTTTTTTCAGCGTGTAATTGTTTCAGCGTTTATTTGTTTCAGCGTGTATTTGTTTCAGCGTGTTCTTGTTTAAGCATGTAGTTGTTTCAGCGTGTAGTTGTTTCAGCGTGTATTTGTTTCAGCGTGTATTTGTTTCAGCGTTTAATTGTTTCAGCGTGTATTTGTTTCAGTGTGTAGTTGTTTCAGCGTGTATTTCTTTCAGCGTGTAATTGTTTCAGCGTGTATTTGTTTCAGCGTTTAATTGTTTCAGCGTGTAGTTGTTTCAGCGTGTATTTGTTTCAGCGTGTAAATGTTTCAGTGTGTAATTGTTTGAGCGTGTAGTTGTTTCAGCGTGTATTTGTTTCAGCATCGATTTGTTTCAGCTTGTACTTGTTTCAGCGTGTATTTGTTTTAGCGTGTATTTGTTCCATTGTGTATTTGTTTCAGCGTGTATTTGTTTTAGCGTGTATTTTATTCAGCGTGTAATTGTTTCAGCGTGTATTTGTTTCAGCGTGTATTTATTTCAGCGTGTATTTGTTTCAGCGTCCATTTGTTTCAGCGTGTACTTGTTTCAGCTTGTATTTGTTTCAGGGTGTATTTGTTTCAGCTTGTATTTGTTGCAGCGTGTATTAATTTCAGTGTGTATTTGTTTCAGCGTGTATTTGTTTCAGCGTATATTTGTTTCAGCTTGTGTTTGTTTCAGCGTGTATTTGTTTCAGCGTGTATTTGTTTCAGCTTGTAGTTGTTTCAGCTTGTATTTGTTTCAGCGTGTATTTGTTTCAGCTTGTATTTGTTTCAGTGCGTATTTATTTCAGCGTGTATTTGTCTCAGCGTGTAATTGTTTCAGCGTGTATTTGTTTCAGCGTGTAGTTATTTCAGCGTCTTTTTGTTTCAGCGTGTAATTTTTTCAGCGTGTATTTGTTTCAGCGTGTAATGTTTCAGCGTGTATTTTTTCAGCGTGTATTTGTTTCTGCGTGTACTTGTTTCAACGTTTAATTGCTTCAGCGTGTATTTGTTTCAGCGTGTAATTGTTTCAGCGTGTATTTTTTTCAGCGTGTAGTTGTTTCAGCGTGTATTTGTTTCAGCGTGTAATTGTTTCATCGTGTAGTTGTTTCAGCGTGTATTTTTTTCAGCATTTATTAGTGTCAGCGTTTACTTGTTTCAGCGTGTAGTTGTTTCAGCGTGTAATTGTTTCAGCGTGTATTTGTTTCAGCGTGTACTTGTTTCAGCGTGTACTTGTTTCAGCGTGTATTTGTTTCAGCGTGTAGTTGTTTCAGCGGGTATTTGTTTCAGCGTGTAATTGTTTCAGCGTGTATTTGTTTCAGCGTGTAATTGTTTCAGCATGTATTTGTTTCAGCTTGTATTTGTTTCAGCGTGTAAATGTTTCAGCGTGTAATTGTTTCAGCGTGTATATGTTTCAGCGTGTATTTGTTTCAGCGTGTATTTGTTTCAGCGTGTAATTGTTTCAGCGTGTATATGTTTCAGCGTGTATTTGTTTCAGCGTGTAATTGTTTCAACGTGTACTTTTTTCAGAATGTATTTGTTTCAGTGTGTACTTGTTTCAGCGTGTATTTGTTTCATCGTGTATTTGTTTCAGCGTGGATTTGTTTCAGCGTGTAGTTGTTTCAGCTTCTTTTTGTTTCAGCGTGTAATTGTTTCAGCGTGTATTTGTTTCAGCGTGTACTTGTTTCAGCGTGTAGTTGTTTCAGCGTGTAGTTGTTTCAGCGTGTGTTTGGTTTAGCGTGTATTTGTTTCAGCGTGTACTTGTTTCAGCGTGTATTTGTTTCAGCGTTTAATTGTATCAGCGTGTAGTTGTTTCAGCGTGTAGTTGTTTCAGCGTATACTTGTTTCAGCGTGTAGTTGTTTCAGCGTGTAGTTGTTTCAGCGTGTATTTGTTTCAGAGTGTATTTGTTTCAGCGTGTAATTGTTTCAGCGTGTACTTGTTTCAGCGTGTAGTTGTTTCAGCTTGTACTTGTTTCAGTGTGCATTTGTTTCAGCGTGTATTTGTTTCAGCGTGTAGGTGTTTCAGCGTGTACTTGTTTCAGCTTGTATTTGTTTCACCGTGTATTTGTTTCAGCGTGTATTTATTTCAGCGTGTATTTGTTTCAGCGTGTAGTTGCTTCAGAGTCTTTTTGTTTCAGCGTGTAATTGTTTCAGAGTGTATTTTTTTCAGCGTGTATTTGTTTCAGCGTGTACTTGTTTCAGTGTTTAATTGTTTCAGCGTGTATTTGTTTCAGCGGGTATTTGTTTCAGTGTTTATTTGTTTCACTGTGTAGTTGTTTCAGCGTGTCATTGTTTCAGCATGTATTTGTTTCAGCATGTATTTGTTTCAGCGTGTATTTATTTCAGCGTGTATTTGTTTCAGCGTGTATTTGTTTCAGCGTGTATTTTTTTCAGCGTGTATTTGTTTCAGCGTGTAATTGTATCAGCGTGTAGTTGTTTCAGCGTCTTTTTTTTTCAGCGTGTAATTGTTTCAGCGTGTATTTATTTCAGTGTGTAATTGTTTCAGCATGTATTTTTTTCAGCGTTTATTTGTTTCAGCGTTTACTTGTTTCAGCGTTTAATTTTTTCAGCCTGTATTTGTTTCAGCGTGTCATTTTTTCAGCGTGTATTTTTTTCACCGTGTAATTGTTTCAGCGTGTAAGTGTTTCAGCGTGTAATTGTTTCAGCGTGTATTTGTTTCAGAGTCTAGTTGTTTCAGAGTGTATTTTTTTCAGCGTGTATTTGTTTCAGCGTGTACTTGTTTCAGCGGTTAATTGTTTCAGCGTGTATTTGTTTCAGCGTGTACTTGTTTCAGCGGTTAATTGTTTCAGCATGTATTTTTTTCAGCGTGTAATAGCTTCAGCATGTAATTGTTTCAGCGTGTATTAGTGTCAGCGTGTACTTGTTTCAGCGTGTAGTTGTTTCAGCGTGTAATTGTTTCAGCGTGTATTTGTTTCAGTGTGTATTTGTTTCAGCGTGTAAATGTTTCAGCGTGTAATTGTTTCAGCGTGTATTTGTTTCAGTGTGTATTTGTTTCAGCCTGTAATTGTTTCAGCGTGTACTTATTTCAGCGTGTATTTGTTTCTGCGTGTACTTGTTTCAGCGTGTATTTGTTTCAGCGTGTATTTGTTTCAGTGTGTATTTGTTTCAGCGTGTAATTGTTTTAGCGTGTATTTGTTTCAGCTTGTATTTGTTTCAGCATGTAGTTGTTTCAGCGTGTAGTTGTTTCAGCGTGTATTTGTTTCAGCGTGTACTTTTTTCAGCGTGTATTTGTTTCAGCGTGTATTTGTTTCATCATTTATTTGTTTCAGCGTGTACTTGTTTCAGCGTGTATTTGTTTCAGCGTGCATTTGTTTCAGCGTGTTTTTGTTTCAGCGTGTAGTTGTTTCAGCTTGTATTTGTTTCAGCGTGTATTTGTTTCGGCGTGTATTTGTTTCAGCGTCTTTTTGTTTCAGCGTCTTTTTGTTTCAGCGTGTATTTTTTTCAGTGCAGATAAAAGCAAAATACTGTGGATGCTGGAAGTCTGAGTCAAAATGAAAAATACCTGGAAAAACTCAGCAGCTCTTACAGCATCTGCCGAGAGGAACACTGTAAATATTTCCGGTCCGTATGACTGTTCATCAGAATTAAAGAAATATAGAAATGTGGTGCAATAGAAGCTGGTAGATTGGTGTGGGAGAGGTTGTGCTGGATAGAGCACTAATTGATAAGGAATGTGCTAATGGGCACTTTATGCGTAGAAAGCAGGACGAGAAATGTATAGATAGCCCTAGTGGGGGTTGGGTGGGGGGAAGGAATTGAAATGGGCTGAAAGTTGGAGATAAAACAATAGATTTAAAAATATGTGGTAAAAGAAAAATATATTTAAAACATATAATTTATTAGAAAAAGTGTGATCAGAAATGGTGTGGGTTGGAGGAGAGAGTTCATGATCTCAAGTTGTTGAACTCAATATTCAGTCCGGAAGGCTGTAAAGTGTCTAGTCGGAAGATGAGGTGATGATCCTCCAGTTTGCGTTGGGCTTCACTGGAACAATGCAGCAAGCCAAGGACAGACATGTGGGCAAGAGAGCAGGGTGGAGTGTTAAAATGGCAAGCGACAGGGAGGTCTGGGTTATGTTTGCAGACAGACCGAAGGTGTTCTGCAAAGCAGTCACCCAGTCTGCGTTTGGACTCTCCACTGTAGAGGAAACCGCATTGGGAGCAGCGAATGCAGTAGACTAAATTGAGGGAAGTGCATGTGAAATGCTGCTTCACTTGAAAGGAGTGTTTGGGCCCTTGGACGGTGAGGAGAGGGGAAGTAAAGGAGCAGGTGTAACACCTTCTGCGTTTGCATGGGAAGGTGCCATGGGAGGGGGTTGAGGTGTAGCGGGTGATGGAGGAGTGGACTAGGGTGTCTTAACCTGTGGCATGACCACCTCCCTAAACATGCTCACGACGTAGCTCTCTGCCTCACAGATGCACTGCTCGAGTTCTGAAATCCAGAGCTCAAGCTTCTTCAGCCGCTGACACTTCCTGCAGATGTGTTTGTCTAGGACACATGTTGCGTCCTTGATTTCCCACATACCACAGGATGAACATTCCATGCAGCTGAGCTGCCCTGCCATACCTTAAATTTACAAATTATGTATTATAATTAGAATAGGTGAACAGTTATGCACCAATCATCTTATTCCCCTGTACTGTAGTAAAACTTGAAAAAGATAGAAAAAGAAAAGGATTGTAGAGAGCTGTGGGGCTGGAGGAGATTACAAAGATAGAGGGCGATGAGGCTCCAGAGAGATTTGAAAACAAAGATGAGAATTTTCAGATTGAGGTGTTGCCTGACCTGGATCCAGTGTAGTTCAGTGTGCACAGGGGTGGTGGGTGAATGTGTTGGCTACTCAGTTATATCAGAAATCAATGCAATGTGGCTCAAGAAGATAGCCCACCACTACATTCTTCAGGTGACGAGGGATGGACAAAAATGCTGGCCTAGCCAGTGAGGCCCAAATGCCAGGGATGAATTTGTTTTCACAGTGCTGCTTGGAGTGATTCAGGGCCACAATGAACTGCGCATTTAGACTGTAACTCTATTGCCAGTGGGGAGTCAGTTTTTATTGTGAAGGAATTATGCAGATGTCTCGAGATATTTGAAATGGGGGACTAAGACTCTGTGCCCTTTTAGCGGAGATTCTACCATTACTCTAATCCTCTATTTATTTTGTAGAATATATACACAGAAACTTCTGGAAAGGAACTGAGTAAAACCGCGTGTTTATTTGGCTGACTGCTGAGTAACACACAGTTTGAAACAGTTGGCTCATTGTCACCATTCCCTGGGCAGACTTCAACTCAGGGGCAGGATTTTCCCTTTGTTTGGCGGGTCTGGGGGGTGACCCAAGGAGCGACCGCCAAAGGGACCCCCACCCACAATCCAGCCCTGACCACGACTTCACACTGGTTGGCCAATTAACGGGATAATTGGCGGAATAATGTTAAAAATGCAAAGTTAAGCGTGCTCTACCTGAGTGCGCATCACATTCACAACTGGGTGGAAGGTTTGGGGATACAAAGGGATGTAAATAATTGTCATTACAGAAATGTGGCTGCAGGGTGGAGACAGAAGAATTTATAATGGAGAATAGGGAAATGGTGGAGAAAATAAACAATTACTTTGTGTCTGTCTTCACGAAAGAAGATACAGAAAATCTCCCTGGAATACCAGGGAACCAAGGACCAGTGAAACTGAGGAGCTGAAAGAAATTCACATTAATGAAGAGGTCATACTCGAAATATCAATTGGGTTGAAGGGTGATAAAATCCCCTGGAGCAGATAAGTCGAAGGAGGAGGCTGTAGATATAGTGGGTGTATTGCTGGCTATCTTTCAAAATTCTATAGATTCTGGAATGATTCCTGTAGACTGGAAAGCAGTAAATGTAATCCAATTACTTAAGAAGAGAGAGAGAGAGAAAATGGAGAACTACAGACCTGTTAGCCTGACATCAGCAGTAGGATTATGTTAGAATCTATTATGATGAATGTGATAACTGGACACTTGTAAAATAATATGATTGGGCAGGGTCTACATGGATTTACAAAAAGGAAATCATATTTTACAAACTTGTTGGGGGCTTTTTGAGGATGTTACTTGTAGCATTAATAAAGGGGAACCAGTGGATGTGCTGTATTTGGATTTTCAGGAGGCTTTTGAAAAGGTCACACACAGGAGGTTAGTAAACAAAATTAGATCACATGGGATTGGGGAAATATATTGGTTTGGATTGAGGATTGGTTAACAGACAGAAAACAGAGAGTAGGAATAAACGGGTCATTCTCGGGATGGCAGGCTGCCATTAGTGGGGTACCTCAAGGATCAGTGCTGGGGCCACAGCTGTTCACAATCTATATCAGTGATTTGGATGTGGGGACCAAATGTAATATTTCCAAATTTGCTGATGACACAAAACTAGTCGGGGATGTGAGTTGTGAGGAGGATGCAAGGAGGATTCAAAGGGGTTTGGAGAGGCTGAGTGAGTGGGCAAGAACATGGCAGATGGAATAGAATGTGAATAGGTGTGAAGTTATCCACTTTGGTAGAAAAAAATAGAAATGCGGTGTATTTCTTAGATGGTGAGAGGTTGGGAAGTGTTGATGCCCAAAGGGACCTGGGTGTCCTTGTTCATGAGTCACTGAAAACTAACATGCAGGTGTAGCAAGCAATTAGGAAGGTAAATGGTCTCTCCTACATTGGAGAGACCAAACGTAAACTGGGTGACCGCTTTGCAGAAAACCTGCGGTCTGTCCGCAAGAATGACCCAAACCTCCCTGTCGCTTGCCATTTTAACACTCCACCCTGCTCTCTTGCCCACATGTCTGTCCTTGGCTTGCTGCATTGTTCCAGTGAAGCCCAACGCAAACTGGAGGAACAACACCTCATCTTCCAACTAGGCACTTTACAGCCTTCCGGACTGAATATTGAATTCAACAACTTTAGATCTTGACCTCCCTCCTCCATCCCGACCCCCTTTCTGTTTCTTCCCCCTTCCTTTTGTTTTTTTCCAATAATTTATATAGATTTTTCTTTTCCCACCTATTTCCATTATTTTTAAATCTTTTATGCCCCCCCACCCCGTCTAGAGCTATACCTTGAGTGCCCTACCATCCATTCTTAATTAGAACATTCGTTTAGATAATATCACCAACTTTAACACCTCTGTATTCTTTTGTTCTTTTTGTCTGTGACATCTTTTGATTATCTGCTCCTATCACTGCTTGCTTGTCCCTACAACCCCCCCACTCCCCCCACTTCTCTCCCCCCACCCAACCACCCCCCACCCCCCCCCCACCTTAAACCAGCTTATATTTCACCCCTCTCCTTGGATTCACCTAGTTCTGTTGAAGGGTCATGAGGACTCGAAACGTCAACTCTTTTCTTCTCCGCCGATGCTGCCAGACCTGCTGAGTTTTTCCAGGTAATTCTGTTTTTGTTTTGGTAAATGGTATGTTGGCCTTCATTGTGAGAGGATTTGAGTACAGGAGTAAAGATGTCTTGTTGCAATTGTATAGAGCCTTCATGAGACTGCACCTGGAGTATTGTGTAGAGTTATCCAAGAAAGGGGATCCTTGCCATAGAGGGAGTGTGACGGTTGTCCAACAGATTAATCCCCGGGATGCAGGATTGTCTTATGAGGAGAGATTGAGGAAACTGGGTCTGTATTCTCTAGAGTTTTGAAGAATGAGATGTGATCTCAAGGAAACATACAAAATTCTTACAGGGTGTGACTGGGTGGATGTGGTTAGGATGTTTCCCCCTGGCTGATGAGTCGAGAACCAGGGGACACAGTCTCAGGATAAGGGGCAGGCTATTCAGGACTGAGATAAGGATGAATTTCTTCACTCAGAGGGTGGTGAATCTTTGGGATTCTTTACCCCAGGGGGCTGTGGAGGCTCAGTCATTGAGTATGTCCCAGACAGAAATCGATAGATTTCTGGATACCAGCGACATCAAGGGACATGGGGATAGCACAGGAATATGGCATTGAGGCAGATGATCAGCCTTAACCTAATTGAATGGCGGAACAGGATTGATGGGCTGAATGGCCTATTCCTGTTCCCTCTGATTGCCTTATGAAGAAAGGTTGGACAGGTTGGGCCTACACCCATTGGAGTTTAGAAGAATGAGAGCTGGGAGGAGAATTTACTCCCTGTCGGAGGGAGGGGGGGGTGGTGCTTAGTGGGAGAGGGTGAGGTGGGGGGGGGATACACAGCCATTTTAGGTGGGCGGGGCCAATTAAGGCCCGCCCAGCGTGAGGTGCACCTGGAAGTGCTGAGCGCTCCCTGTGCGGTGGGGTGGGGGACAGGGTGGGGGTGCACAAGCTGAGTCGGGGCCTGCGCTGTTTCACACACGTGCAATGGAGAGAGCAGGGATCTCCCTGGGGCACAGAGCTGCTTCAGGGACATTACTGTGATTATTAAACATTGTAATAAAGGAAATAAAATTTAAAGACATGTCCCCTCATTAGCTGGGACATGTCAATGAACTTTAATAAAAACTTTCGTTCTATTTATAAACACTTCATGAAACCTCATCCCGCCCGTGGATGAGGCTTCATGATAAATGTGAAGGCTGCCTGGAGTCTTCACCTACCTGTCCACCTTTAGGCTGGTCCGGCAGCTCCGTTAATTATTTCAATTGGAATTTGAATGGCCCTAATAGGCCTTTGACAGTTTGGCGGGTGCGCAGCCGACTCTGGTCTGCCCCCACCGAACTGAGGATCTGAATGACGCGCAGTGACATCAGGACACACGCCCGACATCACCATGCCTCATTTTACACATCGGGGAGCAGATCCCACCCTCGCTCGCCAACCCGAAGATTCTGGCCATAAGATTGTGAGGGGGTTTGACAGGGCGGATGCTGAAAGGTTGTGTCCCCCTCATGGGGAGATCTAGAACTGGGGAGCACAGTTTAAAAACCAGGGTCTCTTATTTAAGATGGGGATGAGGAGGAATTTCTTCTCTCAGTGGCTCATTCGTCTCTGGAATTCTCTTCCCCAGAGAGTACTGGAAGTTGGGTTACTGAATATATTCAAGGCTGAGTTAGACAGATTCCTGATGGACAAAGAATTCAAGGTTATATGGGATAGGCAAGAACCTGGCCTTAAAGCCAAAATCAGATCAGCCATGATCTTACTGAATGGCAGAGGAGACTTGATGGGCTGAATGGCCTACTCTGCTTCCTGTTTCTTATGATCTTGTGATATCTGTGGTCATTTGAGTCAGGCCCCTTGAACATCCCTGACTTTAATCGCTCCACTATTGCCTTCAGCTGCCTGGACCCCAAGCTGTGGAATCCCCTCTCTAAACCTCTCCACCTCTCTCTCCTCCTTTCCTTCAGTGCACATTATCTAGGAGGGTTGTATTGGTACACAATTGTAAAATAATTTTAATTCAAGATTATCCCTTCCCTCAATATCCCATCAACAGCTTCTCTGTTACCCGTTGAAGTTGTCTATTCTTGTTACTACACCATTGTTACATGTTTTTAATCTGATTAGTTAGTCTATAGATGAATATTTCAACGTAAGTCACACTGCAATTCAATCTTTGGGCAGCAGATGGGTTTCTTGAATAAAATACCATTTATTATTATGATGCTGCTTAAAACCTACATCTTTGGTCACTCTTTTGTTTACCTGACCTAATATCACGTTATTGGACTCAGTGCTAAATTTTATCTGATAATTGCTCTTCTGAAGAGCGTGGGACCTTTCCCTACTTTAAAGGCCCTATATAAATATAAGTTGTTGTTATAGTTCCAGCCCAGGTTTGTGCTCGTTATCTGTCACCAGGTGAGAGAACAAGAGGGGAGGGGCTACAAATAGTCTCAGTGAGGTAGCGGAGGAATCAGCCATAGTTTGCTTTCCTAATCACTATCTATTAATCTGCTGGAGAGGAGGCACGGCTGAGGTAAGGTGAGGAGCAAGGACAGGTTGTCCTTGCAATGATCCCCCTGGGGAACATGCTGTTTGAGCTCTTTCACACAGCTTGGCACTTCCATCCATGCCACAACAGGCCCTCTTGAGCCAGCAGCACACCACGCCACATGCCACCTCTTAGTTGGTGAGATCATATCATTTGCACGTGTTTGGATTATCAGGGGGAGAAATCTGGAGTGCAGCAGCTCTTAAAGAGCTGCTGCTGCTGCTCCCATTCTAAACTAAATCACATGGAGAATTTTTCACAAAGGCTGGGTTTGTCATACCGAAAGTTTCAAAGGTTGATAGGTTATCTGATCAAGCTGCTGAAAATATGAAATGAACCAAACACACTTGAGGTTTTTGAGTGTTGGTGGAGCTATTGGAAAAGATTGAACATGCTGGGGTGCTTTAATCAGGAAGAGAGAAGGCTGAGGGGTGACCTGATAGAGATCTTCAAAATTATGCAAGTGTTGATAGGGTAGACATAGAGAAGCTGCTTCCACATGTAGGGGAGACCAGAAGTAGGAGTCCTCAATATTAGATAGGCACTGATAAATGCATTACGGAATTCAGGAGAAACTTCTTTAACCAGAGAGTGGTGAGAATGACGAACTTTCTATCACAGGGGGGACATGGTTGAGGCTAATAGCAATTAAGGAGAAGCTAGATGAACACATGAAGGAGAAATGAATACAAGAACTGTATTTATGGAATGTGGGTGTCACTGGCTGGGCCCAGCATTTATTGCCCATCCCTAATTGCCCTTGAGAAGGTGGTGGTGAGCTGCCTACTTTAGTTCCAGGTCAGGATGGTGAGTGACTTGGAGGGGAACTTGCAGGTGGTTGTGTTCCCATCTATCTGCTGTCCTTGGCCTTCTAGATGGTAGTGGTCGTGGGTTTGGAAGGTACTGTTCAAGGAGCCTTGGTGAATTCCTGCAGTGCATCTGTCAATGGTACACACTGCAGCTACTGTCGGTGGTGGAGGGAGTGAATGTTTGTGGATGTGGTTTCAATCAAGCGGCTGTTTTGTCCTGGACGGTGTCCATCTTCTTGAGTGTTGTGGGAGCTGCACTCATCCAGGCAAGTGGGGAGTATTCCATCACACTCCTGACTTGTGCCTTGTCGATGGTGGACAGGCTCTGGGGAGTCAGGAGGTGAGTTACTCACCGTAGGATTCCCAGCCTCTGATAGGATTGGAATCAGCACTGATGGCCCCCAAGGCGATATTCTGCTGACAGGTATTGGTGAAACTCACACATGAACATTGACCAGAGAGATGGAGAAGAGTAGGAGAAGCAGAAATTGACTGTTTCTGGAATACTCCATGCAAGTCACCAGTGTAACACATGCTGCATTCTAAATATCAGTAATGCAATGGAGCGTTAAAGTGATTTTACAGAACGTCAATGTATTGCAACTTAATTTGCTGTTTGGATACAGGGTTTACATCAGCGCCTGCCCTAGTTGGAAAGATTCTGAGAGATAAGAATATGAGAACCCATGCAGCAAATTATATCCCTCTAATAACTCCCCTTCCCTAACTCGCCAACTCCACAGACCCCAGTCTGACTTATCCAGAGGAAAGCAGATGCCAGATAACGTGGGTGAAAGGCCAAGGTTATTGGTTGTCTGCTTTTAATTTATTGCAAATTAATTCCTGGGATGTTGGCACTGCTGGCAAGGTCCTGCTTGGAATGTTAAACTGAATCCCATCTGGCCTCTCAGGCAGATAGAACAGATTCCACAGCCACTAGCTGAAGAAGAGGAGTGGAATCCTCCCCCAGGAGCTGAGATTCCACACCCCCCCCTGCCCCCACCACGACCCCCCCTCCCCCACCCCCCCCTCCCCCCGCCCCCACCAGCCAACGCTGCATTAAACGGTGAATCACCTTATTTCTTTTTATGGGACCTACATAGCCAATGTTTTGCCCCTCCCTAATTGCCCTTTAAGAAGCTGGTGGTAAGCTGTGATCTTGAACTGTTGCACTCCATGTGGGGAGGGTGATTGTTATTGTTTCTGGTACTTTGATATGACAGAAACTGGCTGGACCACTCCAGAGGGTCATTAAGAGTCAGTCACATGGGTGTGAGACTGGAGTCGCATACAGGGTAAGGTCAGCAGGTTTCCTTCCCTAAAGGACTTTAATGGACCAGGTCTGTTTTTATAACAATCCATAAAATTGACTCATGCACAGAATGGGACAGAACCTTGGGCATTGGTTGGGAAATTGTTGGCAGATTGGGGACAGAGAAGGGGTTAAAGGGTTCTTTCCAGGGTTAATGGGAAGCAACAGGTGGTATTTCCCAGGGATTATTAGTCCAGACCTTGGGGTTACTAGTCCAGTAACATAACCACGACACTACCTACCCAGAAAAATTAGCTCCCTAATGTTGAGTGCACGGTGTCCTGTCTCGTCTGCTAATTCACTCCTCTGGGACCCTAAACCCCCACCACAAGACCCACTTTCCTCCTCCGATCTTGCTCTCCGGCATGCTGTTACTGACACAATGCTGGCTGCCGTTATCTCACAGCCTCTTCCTCTCTCCCTGTGTCCTACCCTCTGTACCTCCGTCCTACAGCTAGCTATTCTTATTAAGATGGACAAGGTGCAGTTTTGCGCCTCCCCAGAGTCACGTTGCAGACACAGGAGCCGGAATTTTACAGCACTTCAGAAATTCCCAATGGCTCGCCGGCCACGCTGTGGGGAACCCACCAGGGGGCAGGGGGCTGGAACATTCCGGCCAGTGAGTGTGAACACTTACTGGGTCTCCAGTTGTCCCAGGTGATTGATTCTTCCCCCACTGTTCTGTTCAGAGAGCAGCAGGGGGAGCTATGAGATCACACTGCACTAGGGCAGCACAAAAAATCATCAGCCCAGCGAGAACTGAGAATATATCAAAACAATTACACTTTCTCAGCAAATGAAAATCTTAACAGCATAAGAATGAGAAGCAGGGGTAGGCCATACACCCCTCTGGGCTTGCTCCATCATTCAATAAGGTCTTGGCTGATCTGACTGAGGCCACTTCCCTGTCTTCCCCCATAATCCTTGACTCAATTGTCAATCAAAAATCTGCCTAACTCTTTTTTTAGCAATTCCCATCTCCACTCTCCTGAAGTCCAAACCCATGACCACTACCATCTAGAAGGACAAGGGCAGCAGATAGATGGGAACACCACCACCTGGAAGTTCCCCTCCAAGTCACTCACCATCCTGACTTGGAAATATATCGCCGTTCCTTCACTGTCGCTGGGTCACAATCCTGGAACTCCCTCCCTAACAGCGCTGTGGGTGTACCTACACCACATGGACTGCAGCGGCTCAAGAAGGCAGCTCACCACCACCTTCTCAAGGGCAATCAGGGATGGGCAGTAAATGCTGGGCCAGCCAGCGATGCCCACACCCCATATAAAAATAAATTTAAAAAGTCATAGTTACTAACTTAAATGCCGTTCAACAGACACTGACTCTCAATGCGATAGATCCCTGCACTGTCGGACGGTCAGTACTGAGGGAGTGTTGCACTGTCAGAGGGTCAGTATAGAGGGAGTGCTGCACTGTCAGAGGGTCAGTACTGAGGGAGTGCTGCACTGTCAGAGGGTCAGTACTGAGGGAGTGCTGCACTGTCAGAGGGTCAGTACTGAGGGAGTGCTGCACTGTTGGAGGGTCAGTACTGAGGGAGTGCTGCACTGTCAGAGGGTCAGTAGTGAGCGAGTGCTGCACTGTCAGAGGGTCAGTACAGAGGGAGTGCTGTATTCTCAGAGGTGCAGTACTGAGGGAGTGCTGCACTGTCAGAGGGTCAGTACTGAGGGAGTGCTGCACTGTTGGAGGGTCAGTACTGAGGGAGTGCTGCACTGTCAGAGGGTCAGTAGTGAGCGAGTGCTGCACTGTCAGAGGGTCAGTACAGAGGGAGTGCTGTATTCTCAGAGGGGCAGTACTGAGGGAGTGCTACACTGTTGGAAGGGCAGTATTGAAGGAATGCTGCACTGTTAGAGTTGCTGTCTTTTGGATGCGATATTTAACCAAGGACCTGTCTGCTCTCTCAAGTGTATATAAATAATCCCATGGCAATATTTCAAAGCAGAGCAGGGGGAGTTATCCCCTGTGTCCTGACTAATTTGTATCCCTCAATTAGCATCATAAAAACAGATTAGCTGATCATTAACCCATGCTGTTTGTGGGATCTTGCTGTGTGCAGATTAGCTGCTGGGTTTCCTGCATTATAACAACTGAATACACTTTAAGTGTAACTCATTGTCCGTAAGGCGCTTTGGAATGTCCTGAGGTTGTGAAAGGTGCTATATAAATGCAAGCCTTTCTTTTCTCTAGTTAGAGCATGGGCAATAAACACCAACCTTGCCAGGGACACCTGGATCCCAGGAACAGGAAATGTTACTTTGGTAAAGCTCTTTGTTATTGACCCTCGTTCATGACCAACTCCCTCACCGCTCACAGCTCTCAGCTCGTGTTGCTGGCTGGCACTGTCTCAGGACCAAAGGACTCAGGCCAGCTGTGGACCTTGCTCCAAAGTTTGGGAAGTGACCGGGCAGAACGCAGCTCTGGTCATTTAGGATACGGGGTCAGTCACGGGCTGTCATCTCCCGGTCTGTCCCAGCCGGAGAGGGGGAGAGATACAGGGAGCGAAGAGAGAAAAGGGAGACAGGGAGGGAGAGAGAAAGTGTGAGAACAAATGTGAGGCAGACAAAGAGAGGGAGAGGCAGCCTTTGTCCTTTTGTAAATGCAGCTTGACTGATGAATAGAGGAGGTTGCTGTCTGCGATGGAATATCTCTGCTTTCAGTAGAGCTGGCCCTGTGCTGCAGACTGTGTGTGTGTGTCTGTGTGTGACCTGTATGGTGCATTGTTGAGCCACAGAGAGAGAGAGAGAGAGAGAGAGAGAGGGCAGCTGTGTAAACATGGCTCAGATACCAGCAGTTGTCGGGAGATTTCAGACCCAACTCAAAACCACGTACAACACAGGAAAAAAAAATCTCACTGCCCCAAAGTGAAATAGCCAGAGACGCACTAATACTAACAAAGCACAACGCTGAACCTTTCACTGCCAATCAGCTCTTTAATGTCACACATGACTCAGCTTGCTGCTGGCTTCTCTGCAAGGTTAGCTAGTCTCCCTCTCCCCCTTAAATCAGTAACTCGCCCCACACCCCAGCCAGCAATTGAAAACAGCCCTTTGTGGAGCTCAGCACTCCCCTGCAGACTCAGGAACTCTCCCTACTCTCTAACCTAAGAGGCCAGAAACAATCTCCTCCATTGCCGCTCACTACAATCATTCTCGGGTACCCATGTTTCATGTGTAAATTCTGATCCGGAGAGGCAACTGGGCAGCACCCCTTCAGTACTGACCCTCTGACAGTGCAGCACTCCCTCAGTACTGACCCTCTGACAGTGCAGCACTCCCTCAGTACTGACACTCTGACAGTGCATCACTCCCTCAATACTGACCCTCTGACAGTGCAGCAAACCCTCAGTACTGACACTCTGACAGTACAGCTCTCCCTCAGTACCTACCCTTTGACAGTGCAGCACTGCCTCAGTACTGACCCTCTGACAGTGCAGCTCTCCCTCAGTACTGACCCTCTGACAGTGCAGCACTGCTCCCTCAGTACTAACCCTCTGACAGTGCAGCACTCCCTCAGTACTGACACTCTGACAGTGCAGCACTCCCTCAGTACTGACCCTCTGACAGTGCAGCACTCCCTCAGTACTGACCCTCTGACAGTGCAGCACTCACTCAGTACTGACCCTCTGACAGTGCAGCTCTCCCTCAGTACTGACCCTCTGACAGTGCAGCACTCCCTCAGCACTGACCCTCTGACAGTGCAGCACTCCCTCAGTACTGACCCTCTGACAGTGCAGCACTCCCTCAGTACTGACCCTCTGACAGTGCAGCACTCCCTCAGTACTGACCCTCTGACAGTGCAGCACTCCCTCAGTACTGACCCTCTGACAGTGCAGCACTGCTCCCTCAGTACTAACCCTCTGACAGTGCAGCACTCCCTCAGTACTGACCCTCTGACAGTGCAGCACTCCCTCAGTACTGACCCTCTGACAGTGCAGCACTCCCTCAGTACTGACCCTCTGACAGTGCAGCACTCCCTCAGTACTGACACTCTGACAGTGCAGCACTCCCTCAGTACTGACCCTCTGACAGTGCAGCACTCCCTCAGTGCTGACCCTCTGACAGTGCAGCACTCCCTCAGTACTGACCCTCCAACAGTGCAGCACTCCCTCAGTACTGACTCTCTGACAGTGCAGCACTCCCTCAGTACTGACCCTCTGACAGTGCAGCACTCCCTCAGCACTGACCCTCTGACAGTGCAGCACTCCCTCAGTACTGACCCTCTGACAGTGCAGCACTCCCTCAGTACTGACCCTCTGACAGTGCAGCACTCCCTCAGTACTGACACTCTGACAGTGCAGCACTCCCTCAGTACTGACCCTCTGACAGTGCAGCACTCCCTCAGTGCTGACCCACCGACAGTGCGGCACTCCCTCAGTAGTAACCCTCAGACAGTGCAGCACTCCCTCAGTACTGACCGTCTGACAGTGCGGCTCTCCCTCAGTACTGACCCTCTGACAGTGCAGCACTCCCTCAGTACTGACCCTCTGACAGTGCAGCACTCCCTCAGTACTGACCCTCTGACAGTGCAGCACTCCCTCAGTACTGACCCTCTGACAGTGCAGCACTCCCTCAGTACTGACCCTCTGACAGTGCAGCTCTCCCTCAGTACTGACCCTCTGACAGTGCAACACTCCCTCAGTACTGACCCTCTGACTGTGCAGCACTCCCTCAGTACTGACCCACTGACAGTGCAGCACTCCCTCAGTACTGACACTCTGACAGTGCAGCACTCCCTCAGTACTGACATTCTGACAGTGCAGCACTCCCTCAGTACTGACCCTCTGACAGTGCAGCACTCCCTCAGCACTTAACCTCTGATAGTGCAGCACTCCCTCAGCACTGACCCTCTGACAGTGCAGCACTCCGTCATTACTGACCCTCTGACAGTAAATCACTCCCTCCGTACTGACCCTCTGACAGTGCAGAACTCCCTCAGTACTGACACTCTGACAGTGCAGCACTCTCTCAATACTGACCCTCTGACAGTGCAGCACTCCCTCAGTACTGACCCTCTGACAGTGCAGCACTCCCTCAGTACTGACCCTCCAACAGTGCAGCACTCCCTCAGTACTGACCCTCTGACAGTGCAGCACTGCTCCCTCAGTACTAACCCTCTGACAGTGCAGCACTCCCTCAGTACTGACCCTCTGACAGTGCAGCACTCCCTCAGTACTGACCCTCTGACAGTGCAGCACTCCCTCAGTACTGACCCTCTGACAGTGCAGCACTCCCTCAGTACTGACCCACTGACAGTGCAGCACTCCCTCAGTACTGACCCTCCAACAGTGCAGCACTCCCTCAGTACTGACCCTCTGACAGTGCAGCACTCCCTCAGTACCGACCCTCTGACAGTGCAGCACCCCCTCAGTACTGACCCTCCTACACTGCAGCACCCCCTCAGTACTGACCCTCTGACAGTGCAGCACTCCCTCAGTACTGATCCTCTGACAGCGCAGCACCCCCTCAGTACTGACCCTCTGACAGTGCAGCACTCCCTCAATACTGACCCTCTGACAGTGCGGCACTCCCTCAATACTGACCCTCCAACAGTGCAGCACTCCCTCAGTACTGACCCTCTGACAGTGCAGCACTCCCTCAGTACCGACCCTCTGACAGTGCAGCACCCCCTCAGTACTGACCCTCCTACACTGCAGCACCCCCTCAGTACTGACCCTCTGACAGTGCAGCACTCCCTCAGTACTGACCCTCTGACAGTGCAGCACTCCCTCAGTACTGACACTCTGACAGTGCAGCACTCCCTCAGTACTGACCCTCTGACAGTGCAGCACTCCCTCAGTGCTGACCCACTGACAGTGCAGCACTCCCTCAGTACTGACCCTCCAACAGTGCAGCACTCCCTCAGTACTGACCCTCTGACAGTGCAGCACTGCTCCCTCAGTACTAACCCTCTGACAGTGCAGCACTCCCTCAGTACTGACCCTCTGACAGTGCAGCACTCCCTCAGTACTGACCCTCTGACAGTGCAGCACTCCCTCAGTACTGACCCTCTGACAGTGCAGCACTCCCTCAGTACTGACCCTCTGACAGTGCAGCTCTCCCTCAGTACTGACCCTCTGACAGTGCAACACTCCCTCAGTACTGACCCTCTGACTGTGCAGCACTCCCTCAGTACTGACCCACTGACAGTGCAGCACTCCCTCAGTACTGACACTCTGACAGTGCAGCACTCCCTCAGTACTAACCCTCTGACAGTGCAGCACTCCCTCAGTACTGACCCTCTGACAGTGCAGCACTCCCTCAGTACTGACCCTCTGACAGTGCAGCACTCCCTCAGCACTGACCCTCTGACAGTGCAGCACTCCCTCAGTACTGACCCTCTGACAGTGCAGCACTCCCTCAGTACTGACCCTCTGACAGTGCAGCACTCCCTCAGTACTGACACTCTGACAGTGCAGCACTCCCTCAGTACTGACCCTCTGACAGTGCAGCACTCCCTCAGTGCTGACCCACTGACAGTGCAGCACTCCCTCAGTACTGACCCTCCAACAGTGCAGCACTCCCTCAGTACTGACCCTCTGACAGTGCAGCACTGCTCCCTCAGTACTAACCCTCTGACAGTGCAGCACTCCCTCAGTACTGACCCTCTGACAGTGCAGCACTCCCTCAGTACTGACCCTCTGACAGTGCAGCACTCCCTCAGTACTGTTGCTCTGACAGTGCAGAACTCCCTCTGTACTGACCCACTGACAGTGCAGCACTCCCTCAGTACTGACCCTCCAACAGTGCAGCACTCCCTCAGTACTGACCCTCTGACAGTGCAGCACTCCCTCAGTACTGACCCTCTGACAGTGCAGCACTCCCTCAGTACTGACCCTCCTACACTGCAGCACCCCCTCAGTACTGACCCTCTGACAGTGCAGCACTCCCTCAGTACTGATCCTCTGACAGCGCAGCACCCCCTCAGTACTGACCCTCTGACAGTGCAGCACTCCCTCAATACTGACCCTCTGACAGTGCGGCACTCCCTCAATACTGACCCTCCAACAGTGCAGCACTCCCTCAGTACTGACCCTCTGACAGTGCAGCACTCCCTCAGTACCGACCCTCTGACAGTGCAGCACCCCCTCAGTACTGACCCTCCTACACTGCAGCACCCCCTCAGTACTGACCCTCTGACAGTGCAGCACTCCCTCAGTACTGACCCTCTGACAGTGCAGCACTCCCTTCAGTACTGATCCTCTGACCATAAGAGACCATAAGACATAGGAGCAGAAATTAGGCCATTCGGCCCATCGAGTCTGCTCCACCATTCAATCATGGCTGATAAGTTTCCCAACCCCATTCTCTCACCTTCTCCCTGTAACCTTTGATCCCCTTACCAATCAAGAACCTATCTATCTCAGTCTTAAATACACTCAATGACCTGGTCTCCACAGCCTTCTGTGGCAATGAATTCCATAGATTCACCACTCTCTGCCTAAAGAAGCTTCTCCTCATCTCTGTTCTAAAAGGTCTTCCCTTTACTCTGAGGCTGTGCTCTCGGGTCCTAGTCTCTCCTACTAATGGAAACATCTTCCCCACGTCCACTCTATCCAGGCCTTTCAGTATTCTGTAAGTTTCATTCAGATCCCCCCTCATCCTTCTAATCTCCATCAAGGATAGACCCAGAGTCCTCAAACGTTCCTCATATGTTAAGCCTTTCGTTCCTGGGATCATTCTCGTGAACCTCCTCTGGACTCTCTCCAGGGCCAGCACATCCTTCCTGAGACACGGGGCCCAAAATTGCTCACAATATTCTAAATGTGGTCTGACCAGAGCCTTATAAAGCCTCAGTAGCACATCCCTGCTTTTATATTCTAGTCCTCTCGAAATAAATGCCAACATTGCATTTGCCTTCCTAACTACCGACTCAACCTGCAAGTTAACCTTAAGAGAATCCTGGACTAGGACTCCCAAGTCCCTTTACACTCCAGATTTCTGAATTCTCTTCCCATTTAGAAAATAGTTTATGCCTCGATTCTTCCTACCAAAGTGCATGACCTCACACTTCCCCAGGTTGTATTCCATCTGCCACTTCTTTGCCCATTCTCCTAACCTGTCCAAATCCTTCTGCAGCCTCCCCACCTCCTCAATAATACCTGTCCCTCCACCTATCTTTGTATCATCTACAAACTTAGCCAGGATGCCCTCAGTTCCTTCATCTAGATCATTAATGTATAAAGTGAAAAGTTGTGGCCCCAACACTGACCCCTGTGGAACTCCACTAGTCACCGGCCACCATCCTGAGAAGGACCCCCTTATCCCCACTCTCTGCCTCCTGCCAGACAGCCAATCTTCTATCCATGCTAGTACCTTGCCTCTAACACCATGGGCTCTTATCTTTCTGAGCAGCTTCCTGTGCGGCACCTTGTCAAAGGCCTTCTGGAAGTCCAAGTAGATAACATCCATTGGCTCTCCATTGTCTAACCTACTCATTACCTCCTCAAAGAACTCTAACAGATTTGTCAGGCATGACCTCCCCTTGATGAAACCATGCTGACTTTGCCCTATTTTACCATGCACTTCCAAATATTCTGAAATCTCATCCTTAATAATGGACTCGAAAATCTTACCAACGACCGACGACGTCAGGCTAATCGGCCTGTAATTTCCCGTCTTTTGCCTCACTCCCTTCTTAAACAGGGGGGTTACATTAGCAATTTTCCAGTTCTCTGGGGCCCTCCCTGACTCTAGTGATTCCTGAAAGATCATCACTAACACCTCCATTATCTCTTCAGCTAGGCAATCCCTCAGTACCGACCCTCTGACAGTGCAGCACTCTCTCAGTACTGACCCTCTGACAGTGCAGCATCATACAGTCTCCCGATCCTGTTACACAAGGTCAGGAGAAGCTTATTCAGCTTGGAGTCTGTGCTGCTGCCATTCAGTCTGAAACTGGCTGATCTGTATCTCAGTCTTATTTATCAGTCTTTGCTTCATATCCTTTGATAGTCTTACCCAATAAAAATCTTATCTCTCAGTGTGGAAAACTGCTCTCCCACCCCTCTCCTCAGTCTTAACAGTTTTCTGGGGGGTGAGAGTTCCAGATTCCCAGTGCCCTCTGTGCGAGGAAGTGCTTCCCGACATCACCCCTCAACGGCCTGGCTGGAATCTGAAGCTTCTGCCCGCTTTGTTATGGGCTAACACCCCACACCTCCCCCCCTCCACCCCACCGACAGTGCAGCACTCCCTCAGTATTGACCCTCTGACAGTGCAGCACTCCCTCAGTACTGACTCTCTGACAGTGCAGCACTCCCTCAGTACTGACCCTCTGACAGTGTGGCACTCCCTCAGTACTGACCCTCTGACAGTGCAGCACTCCCTCAGTACTGACCCTCTGACAGTGTGGCACTCCCTCAGTACTGACACTCCATCAGAATAATTTCTCTCCATTGACCCTATTGAACCGTTTAATCATCTTAAACACTCCTACACTTGAGAGAATAAAAATCTACTCTGTGCATAATTTAACCCTTTTAACATCAGTATAGTTTTGGTGGATCTTCACTGATCACAACTGCCTGTTAACCAGTGACAGAGATAATCAATGAGAATTTCCCTGAGAATGGTGACAATTTAGTCTCCACTTACCTTCCTCGCTACTCCGACAGCTATATAACACTTCTCACCTGGCTTCACAATCTCCACCTCAAAATAGTGACTCCTGGTGCTGAGCAGGAGCTTGGCTTGTGCAAGTCCCACATCCATGATGCTTTTCCCTTTCCCTGCATACTCCAGTACCTAGCGAGAAGGAATAAGAGAGAGAGAGAGAGAGAAACAGAAAGAGAGAGGGAGAAAGTAAGAGAAAGAGACACAAAGAGAAAGACAGGGAGAGAGAGAGACGGAAATAGAGAGAGGCACAGACAGAGACAGAAAGAGAGAAAGAGAGAGACAGAGAAAGAGAGAGTGAGAGTATGAGAGAGAATGAGAAAGTGAGAAACAGACAGAGAGGGGAGAGAGATTGTGAGACAGAGAGAAACACAAAGAAAGAATATTATTGTCCCATCTTGCTGAGAGCTAAAGAGCAAAGCAGATAAAGAAAAACACTGAATCGATTATCAGAGACAGGTGTTCAACTTGAACCTCTTCCCACTCTGTACCTCTATCCCCTTCTCACACCCATTAAACATCCCAAAGCTGACTGCTTCAAGCACTCCAGCCAATTCCACATCATATCCACTTTCTCAATGAAATTTCTCCTTAATTCGTTCTTTGAACTGCCAATATTTCTCTTTGATTTCTTCTTCCTCATCATAAGCTCACGAACAAATGGAAACAGTTCTCCCACATTCACCCTTCATCATTTTTAGGGACCCTCTCTAGTCTCCTCCATCTTCTCCAGAGGACCAGTCACCGACTGCTCAATTATTGTTTCTGACAACTACTCCAAATCTCCAAACCACTCATCGTGGAGCCATGGTCTAATCACAGGGTCTCCAATTCATCCTATTGATATGGGATTCATGACTCAGAGTGTCGCACACTGAATGCTCACTTAGCAATGCTGACTTGCTTCAGCTGATAGCAATCCCCCCCCCCCGCTCTCCATAAACCTTAGCTCATCCAAAACGCTGTTGCCCATTCGCTAACTTCCTTCCAGTCCTGTTCACCATCAGCCCTGTGCTCGCTGACCTACATTGGCTGCCAATCTGTCAACATTTCAATTTTAAAATTCTCATCCTTGTTTTCAAATCCCTCCAGCCCTGTGCAGAGTTTCCAATGTGTAAATATGGCAGCTGTAAATAAAGAGCAATGGTTTTAACAAATAACAGTCTCGAGCAGCTTACTTAGCGAGAATAGGCAAGCCCACAAGGACACCACCTAGACCCGGAACACACAATGAAACATGGCAGCAATGGACAGTGAGTAAAAGACGCAGAAAGCAGAATCAGCTACAGATCTGGAGACTCAAGGGACCCTTGAAAGTAAGACAAAAGGAGTAGATTCAAGACTCATCAAAAAGCCACAGCATCACGGGTGCAGCAGATGCAATCTGAGAGACAGGCTCGGAATCTGGATGACAGTGAGCTCAGGCCCGTAGCAACAAACAGCGCCAGTGAGGCAGCAACAATTCCAGGGCTCAGTAGGAGCCGGGAATCTGCACTATTACTCCCAGAACCATTATGGAGTGCTGAAGGTTCGCATCAGGCCAAGAACTGGGACAACTGGAGAAAGAGGTTCACGAGATATAGAGCTGCTGCTGCCTTACACAAAAAATATCAACAAGTCAGGTCAGTACACTACTTTATGCCGTTGTATCTATTGCTGATGACATGATAGAAAGTCAGGGAGTTGAGGAGACTTCAACTCCTGATGAGGAAGTTCTGCAAGTGTTTGGTTCATATTTCAGCATCAACAGGAACTTAATTACAGTAAAGGCAAAATTTAGCTAGAGAAAACAAAGACCCTGGAATTTTGAAAGCCATGGATTCGTTCATTAATGCTCTATACTGGCTGGTAGGGATTGTGATTATAGAATCTTAAGGGATTAATTGATTTGTGGCAGAATAGTAGTAGGGGGCCCCAGCTGAAGTATCATCAGGTCTCTCACAGACCAGAGAGGATTTGAGACTCGTCAAATTGTGAGCCAAGCTGAGCTTAGGATACAAAATTGGCATTTGTTTGCGCAGAAGGTGAGGTCCCATGGGAAAGATTGGGTGGGACCATTCAGTTTGTAGGCCAGAAGAGAGAAATTGCAGCAAATCCCAAGCCTGCTAAAACCACCATCTCGGAATGTTTTAGGTGTGGTGGAAACAAAGAGTACGAATGAGAAGAATGTCCAGCAGGGGGAGCAGAGTGCCACTACTGTGGAAAAATAGGCCACTTCAAAACTGCCTGTCACTCAAAAAATGCTGGCAACATGTGAAAAGAGAGAGAAAATATGAGAGTAAAGCCATATACAAGAAGTTGGAGAACCACAGAAAAAGGAAGTTACTTTCCTAGGGGAGATAAATGAGACTGAAAACAAAGTCTGAAATAAATAGACACAGGAGCGGGGGTTTCTGTTTTATCAGACAAAGTAAAATGGCTCAAAAAGATTACACTGCAGCCCTTATCTCTCAAGGTACAGGGTCTGGGTGGGACTACATTGGGAGTCAAAGGCCAACTCATGGCAAAGGTTGAAGAATAAATATTGGGAAATTCTTGAATCGCTCCATGTCATTCAAAATCAAGAATGCTCTCCACTAAGCAGAAAGTCATGCCTAAACCTGAAATTAATCTGTAAAGTGGATGCAGTCACTGATGACAGTTACAGCAAGACATTCAGGAATGAATTTCCAATATTATTTACAGGCCTCAAGAAGTAAAAGACCGAGTACCATATCACCCTATGAACTGATACTGAATCAATTTGCCTCTTTACATTGAGGAAGGTCCTTCAACCACTCTTGGACAAAGTCGGGGGTGAAATTGGAAAGCTGCAGTAGCAAGGGTTTACCTCACCAGTCACCATGCCAACAAAACATAGTTCAGGAATGGTTCCGGTCCCAAAGTCAAACAGCTCTACAAGAATCTATGTGGATTTAACTCAACTAAACAAATCAGTGAATCAGCAAGTCAAGTTAGTACAGTACTTTATGCAGTTGTATCTATTGCTGATGACATGATAGAAAGTCAGGGAGTTGATGAGACTTCAACTCCTGATGAAGAAGTCCTGCCAAGAGTACTCTATTCCCCAAATTGGACGTGAACTGTGGATTTTAGCAACGGACTCTGGGCAAAGAACCCAGATTACTGACCACATTTATAACGCCATTTGGGTTATTATTGTTTCAATCGATTGTCCTTTGGCAAAGCTGCTACTCCAGAAATTTTCCAGGGAACAAGGTCTCACACTCTAGAGGCATGGAAGGAGTAATCTGCTGTATGGATGACAAACTTATACATGGCTCCACAGGAGAAGAGCATGATCACAGAACCAGAGCAGTCCTGAGAGTCTTACAGGGAAGCAGCCCAACACTGAATGGAAAAGGTGAGTTCGTCAAACCCACGATCAAGTTAAAAGCAAAAAACAGCGGATGCTGGAAATTCAAAACAAACAAAAAATAATAATCATAAAAATACCTGGAAAAACTCAGCAAGTCTGACAGCATCTGCAGAGAGGAACACAGTTAACGTTTTGAGTCCGTATGACTCTTCAACAGAACTAAGGAAAAATAGAAGAGAGGTGAAATATAAACTGATTTAAGGGGGGGGTGGGGGGAGGTGGGACAGGTAGAGCTGGATAGAGGGCCTGTGATAGGTGGAGATAGCCAAAAGATGTCATAGACAAAAGGACAAAGAGGTATTGACGGTGGTGATATTATCTAAGAAATGTGCTAATAGGTGACATTAAGGGTAGAAAGCAGGATGAGCAAAGTACAGATAGCCCTAGTGGGGGTGGGTGGGGGGAAGGGATCGAAAAGGTAGAGGTAAAACAATGGATGGAAATACATTTAAAAATAATGGAAATAGGTGGGAAAATAAAAATCATATAAATTATTGGAAAAAGAGGGATCGGAAAGGGGCTGGGGATGGAGGAGAGAGTTCATGATCTAAAGTTGTTGAACTCAATATTCAGTCCAGAAGGCTGTAAAGTGCCTTTACTGAAGATGAGGTGCTGTTCCTCCAGTTTGCATTGAGCTTCACTGGAACATTGCAGCAGGCCAAGGACAGACATGTGGGCAAGAGAGCAGGGTGGAGTGTTGAAATGGCAAGCGACAGGGAGGTTTCCCGGCCACATGGTACGAGCCAGTGGAATCACAGATGATTCACTGAAAACAAAAGTAATCCAAGAATTTCCACAACTCGGGAACATAACTGAGCTTCAGAGATTCCCTGGGATGGTCAACAATGTAGGCAAGTTCCTGCTGAATTCAGTAGAGGTCAACAAGCTCTTGAGACAGCTGCTGAGAGCGGGTGAACATTGGTGCTGGGGTATGGACCAGCAAAATGCTTTCGAAAGGATTAAACAACATTTTAATCTCCTCTGAAATTTTAGCACACGCTAACACAGAATTGCAGACCGTAGGGGCAGGACATACATCATCAGCAGGTCTTGGGGCACTTTTATTTCAAGTGCAGAGAAATGGCAAATGTAAACCAGTTTACGAAGCCTCCAGGTCATTATCAGAAACTGAGAGATGCCACAGGAACAGAGAAAAACAAAGAGGTGCTACAATCGAAAAAGAAGCTTTGGTAACAACACAGGCAAACAGAAAATGTTCACGCCACACAATGTGTTTGTGGTCGAAAATTGAAACAGGCCCTAAACCATGAGCCACTCTTGTGAAAATGGAAAAAAATTGTGAAAATGGAAAAAAATTACGAAAGTGTCGCCAAGGATCCAGCAGGTTCAGAGGAAGAGTAATGAGATATGACTCCATAACAGAGTATGTTCATGGAACTTATCAAACAACAGCCGACACACTGTCATGGATACTGTTAGAATGAAGCCAATCAAGAGGATTTATACTTCATTGAGGAGGTGGAGGTATATACATCCTGAATTAGTCAAAACTTACCAGCTACTGCATAAAGGTTGAAGGACATACAAGAAGCATAGCAGCAAGAAGAATGTCTCCAGATAAGAGAATAATGCCTGGAAGGTGTTGGGCTTCTTGATCTTCATCCAGGCAAGTGGGGAGTATTCCATCGCACTCCAGACTTGTGCCTTGGAAATGGTGGACAGAATTTGGGGAGTCAGGAGATGAGTTACTCATCACACCATTCCTAGCCTTTGACCTGCTCTTGTAGCCCAGTATTTATATGGCTAATCCAGTCCAGTTTCTGGTGAATGGTAACCCCCAGGGTATTGACAGTGGGGGATTCAGCTATGGTAATACCATTGAATGTTAAGGGGAGATGCTTACATTCTCTCTTTTTGGAGATGGGACTTGTGTGGTGTGAATGTCACTTGCCACTTGTCAGCCCAAGCCTGGATATTGTCCAGGTCTTGCTGCATTTGGACATGGGCTGCTTCAGTATCTGAGGAGTCGCGAAAGGTGCTGAACATTGTGCAATCATCAGCGAACATCCCCACTTCTGACCTTATGATGGAAGGAAGGTCATTGATGAAGCAGCTGAAGATGGTTGGGCCAAGGACACTACCCTGAGGAACTCCTGCAGTGATGTCCTGGAACTGAGATGACTGACCTCCAACAACCACAACCATCTTCCTTTGTGCTGGGTATGACTCCAACCAGCAGAGAGTTTTCCCCTGATTCCCATTGACTCCAGTTTTGCTGGGGCTCCTTGATGCCACACTCAGTCAAATGCTGCCTTGATGTCAAGGACAGTCACTCTCACCTCACCTCAGGAGTTCAGCTCTTTTGTCCATGTTTGAACCAAGGCTGTAATGAGGTCAGGAGCTGAGTGACACTGGCAGATCCCAAACTGACTGTCAACGAGCAGGTTATTCCATCGCCCAACTGATGATGGAGAGTGGCAATTGGCTGTGTTGGATTTGTCCTGCTTTATGTGTATAGGACATACCTGGGCAATTTTCCACATAGCCGGGTAGATGCCAGTGTTGTAGCTGTACTGGAACAGCTTGGCTAAGGGCACAGCAAGTCCTGGAGCACAAGTCTTCAGTACTATTGCCAGAATATTGTCAGTACCCATAGCCTTTGCAGTATCCAGAGCCTTCAGCCGTTTCTTGGTATCATGTGGAGTGAATCAAATTGGCTGAAGACTGGCATCTATGACGCTGGGGACCTCTGGAGGAGGCTGAGATGGGTCATCCATTTGGCACTTCTGGATGAAGATTGTTGCGAATGCTTCAGCCTTATCTTTTGCTCTGATGTGCTGGGCTCCTCCATCATTGAGGATGGGGATATTTGTGGAGCCTCCTCCTCCAGTGAGTTGTTTAATTGTCCACCACCATTCACAACTGGATGTGGCAGGACTGCAGAGCTTAGATCTGATCCATTGGCTGTGGGATTGCTTAGCTCTGTCTATCACTTGCTGCTTATGCTGTTTGTCACACAAGTAGTCCTGTGTTATAGCTTCACCAGGTTGACACCTCATTTTTAGGTATGCCTGGTGCTGCTCCTGGAATACCCTCCTGCACTCTTCATTGAACCAGGGTTGATCCCCTGGCTTGATGGTAATGGTAGAGTGGGGGATATGCCAGGCCATGAGGTTACAGATTGTGTTTGAGTACAATTCTGCTGCTGCTGATGACCCACCACACCTCATGGATGCCCAGTCGAGTTGCTAGATCTGTTTGAAATCTATCCCATTTAGCACAGTGGTAGTGTCACACAACACGATGGAGGTATCCTCAATGTGAAGGTGGCATTTTGTCTCCACAAGGACTGTGTGCTGGTCACTCCTACGAATAATGTCATGGACAGATGCATCTGCAGCAGGCAGGTTGGTGAGGATGAGGTCAAGTGTATTTTTCCCCATTGTTTGTTCCCTGACTACCTGCCGCAGACCCAAGCACACAGCTATGTCCTTTAGGACTTGGCCAGCTCGGTCAGTAGTGGTGCTACCGAGCCATTCTTGGTGATGAAGATTGAAGTGACTACCTGTGGCAGTCTGAAGTGTAATACACCTTTAAGAGTGTGAGCAGATCGACCACATAACTGTAAGACCCAATAGCTGTGTAGCGTGGGTTACAATGTAGGGTCTGGCTGGAGAAGTGCACATCATGTTAATGCTCTGTTGTCTGTGTAAATAAACAGTATGTGCTTCACTTCATATTAGTCTCTGTGTCTGCTGTATATTGTAATCGACTCACCTGCCGACAGATAAACATGCAACTGGCTCGAGAGCAAAGCGGCCCCCTGGTAAAACATAACAACTGGCGATGAGGCAAAACACAGTCAGTCGATGACACCAAGGGAAGCCATGAAAAAACAACTGTAGTGAACCAGCCATGCCCTGCAGGCCGATAGTAAGTACATTACAATTATAAGGCCACACCACAGCTGTCGAAGTTATTGCCCACCAATATGCCACAATTTGGCTGCATCAAACTGTTTGATCAAACCCCCACCAATGGCTGGTCACATTATATTGAACACCTCACATCTTTCTTTTTGGCCAACGACATATCGGGGGAGGAGAAGAGGCGAGCGATCCTCTTATTGACATGTGGCAGTAAAACATACGGCCTAATTCATAGTCTAAAGGCACCCAACACCCCAAAATCCAAGAGCTTTGATGAATTGGTGAATCTGGTGAAAGGCCATTTCCAATCGAAGCCCTTGGTAACAACGTAGTGTTTTAAATTCAATTCAAGGCGTTGTGTCCCTGGAGAGATTCTCACTTGCTATGTCGCAGCCTTAAAACTACAGGCTTTTACAGCAGTAAAGAAGTTACTACTTTCATCGACCCTATTGATACATTTTGACCTAAAGAAAAAATTAATTTTAACATGCGATGCATCCCCTTACAGAGTAGGGGCAGTACTCTCCCATCGGATGGCCAATGGCTCCGACCGGCCCATTGGTCACCTCTCAAGAACACTCAGTGTGGCAGAACCAAGACCCTCACAAATAGAGAAAGAAGACCAACACATCCATGGTCACCACTTCACCATCATATCCGACCACAAGCCATAAAACCATAAGACCATAAGATGTAGGAAAAGTAGGCCATTCAGCCCATCGAGTCTGCTCCATCATTCAATGAGATTATGGTTGATTTGATAATCCTCAACTCCACTTTCCTGCCTTTTTGCCATAACCCTTGATTCTCTTACTGATTAAAAATCTGTCTCAACCTTGAATAAACTCAACAACCCAGCCTCTACAGCCCTCTGCAGTAAAGAATTGCACAGATTGACTACCCTCTGAGAGAAGAAATTTCTCCCTCTCCACTACTAGGCTTGTTTGGAGAAGACAAGGCAATATCTCCATTCACCTCAACACACATCCAGAGCTGGGCACTCATTCTATCTGCTTATGAATATACTTTTATCCACTGGCTGGGAAGCCAGATTGCCAATGCCAACGCGCTGAGCCGATTACCCCTGAAGGACAGCAATGTGAACACCCTCATCACTCAAGAACTTGTCTTGTTATTAAACTTTCTGGATTCATCACCAGTGAATGCCAAACAGATCAGAGAATGGACAGACTGTGATCCAGTTTTGTCCCAAGTAAGGGAACAAGTCTTACAGGGATGGTCTAACAAGCCAAAGTTGGACGAAACGAAGCCCTATTTTAATAGGAGATATGAGCTCACCTGCCAGGATGGCATCTTGCTGTAGGGAGCGAGAGTCATTGTGCCTCCGAGAGGAAGATAACCATTATTGATAGAATTACACCGCGCTCACCCCGGCATTTCCAGAATGAAAATGTTGGTGTGCAGCTACCTATGGTAGTCAGGGCTGGACACTGAAATCAGAAACATGGTCAAGAGCTGCAGGAAGTGCCAACAGGGTCAGAAATTACCTCCTTCTACTTCACTGCATCCCTGGGAATGGCCTGGAAGGCCATGGGTCAACCTCCACACTGACTATGTGGGGCCTTTTTTGGGCACAATATTCCTCCTGATTATAGACGCTCACTCCAAATGGATGGATGCATTCAAGGTGAGATCACCCACATCTACCACCACCAGAGTCAGATTGCATCAGAGTTTTGCGATATATGGTTTACTGGAGATAATAGTGTCTGAAACAGAACAGCATTCACCAGCAGGGAATTCCAAAGATTCACAGGTCTCAATGGCATAACACATGTTAAGACCCCGCCATCCCACCCTGCATCCAATGGGCTGGCCAAGAGGGTTGTCCAGACCTTCAAGGCCAGAATGAAAATACTAGATGGGGACTCTTATAGCAACAAAGTTATCATGTTTCCTATCAGCTATAGGACTAAGCCAAATACGACCACCGGTATCACCCCCACAGAGTATTAATGCAGAGACGTCTCAGGGCACGTTTGATGGCCGAATTTAGCTGGGAGCGTAGAGAGAAATCAGGAGATCCAGAAAAGTGAACACGGTTACCACAGTCATGAAAGAAACTTCACTGTAGGAGAAGCAGTTTTTACAAAGAACTTTGGAGATGGGCCAAATGGCTATCAGGTGAAGTCAGTGCAGTGACAGGAACTCTGTCCTACCACATATTGGTTGAAGGTTGGATAATCAGGAGACATGTAAATCACCTCAGGAAATGGGAAACAGATCCACAAGAAAAGGTGCACCATGCATTCCTGTTGGAGCCTACACAACATGTGGAAGGAACTCCTCTTGCTTTGGAAGTACCTGTCGAACCCATTGAACCTGAGAGAGTCAGAGAGACAAACATACACGTTCCTAGAGGGAAACCTAGTGGACAGATAACTCCTGAGAGGGAGGCCTCAGATAAACCATCCAAAATCATAGAACTACAACGTTCGACACGTTTGAAGGAGCCTTTAGAGAGACTGAATTTGGAAATAGTTTATTTTTGTAAATAATGAATATATTGTAAAATATACTTTCAAGTAAAGGGGGAGGGATGTGGTAATCTGAGGTGTAATACACCTTTAAGAGAATGTCAGCAGATTGACCATGTGACTGTAAGGCCCAATAACCGTGTAACGTGGGCTACCATGTTAATGTTAGTCTAGAGTAGGGTCTGGTTGGAGAAGCACACATCGTGTGAATGCTCTGTTCTCTGTGTAAATAAATAGCATGTGCTTCATTTCATATTGGTCTCTGCATCTGCAGCATATTGTAATTGAATCACCTGCCGACAGATAAACATGTAACCGGCTCGTGAACAAAGTGACTCCCTGGTAAAACACAACAACACCCAGAGTACATTCTGCACCCTTGCCACCCTCAGTGCTTCCTCCAAAGTGGTGTTTAACAAGGAGGAGGCACTGATTCATCAGCTGAGGGAGGGCAGTACGTGGTAATCAGCTGGAGGTTTCCTTGCCCACGTTTGACCTGATGCTATGAGACTTCATGGGGTCTGGAGTTGATGTCGAGAACCCCCAGGGAAACTCCCTCCTGACTGTATACCACTGTGCCGCACCTCTGCTGGGTGTGTCCTGCCGGTGGGGATGGTGATGGTGGTGTCTGGGACATTGTCTGTAAGGTGTGATCCTGTGAGTGTGACAGTCTCAGGCTGTTGCTTGATGAGTCTCTGAGACAGCTCTCCCAATTTTGGCACTAGCCCCCAGATGTCTGTAAGGAGGACTTTGATTGATTTGATTGAGATTTCTGTTGGCATTTCCAGTGCCAAGTCGATGCCGGGTGGTCTGTCTGGCTTCATTCCTTTTTTGTGTCTTTGTGGCAGTTTGTTACAAACGAGTGGTTTGCTCGGTCATTTCAGAGGGTGTTTCGGAGTCAACCACATTGCTGTGGGTCTGGAGTCACATGTAGGCCAGACCAGGTAAGGACAAGATAATTCCTTCCTAGAGGGCTTTGAGTTTTTATGACAATCAACATCAGACTTTTTAATTCCAGATTTTTATTGAATTCAAATTCCACCAACTGCAGTGGCGAGGTTCCTGCCCGGGTCCCCGGATCATGACCCCGAGTCTCTGCCTTCCTAGTCGAACGATAATACCACAGTGAATTCACCTCCCACTGATGATATTATCAGAGTGTTACAGTGTGGGGTGTGGGGTATATCAGAGTGTTACAGTGAGGGGTGTGGGGTATATCAGAGCGTTACAGTGAGGGGTGTGGGGTATATCAGAGTGTTACAGTGAGGGGTGTGGGATATATCAGAGTGTTACAGTGAGGGGTGTGGGATATATCAGAGTGTTACAGTGAGGGGTGTGGGGTATATCAGATTGTTACAGTGAGGGGTGTGGGATATATCAGAGTGTTAGAGTGAGGGGTGTGGGGTATATCAGAGTGTTACAGTGAGGGGTGTGGGGTATATCAGAGTGTTACAGTGAGGGGTGTGGGATATATCAGAGTGTTACAGTGAGGGGTGTGGGGTATATCAGAGTGTTACAGTGAGGGGGGGTGGGATATATCAGAGTGTTACAGTGAGGGGTGTGGGGTATATCAGAGTGTTACAGTGAGGGGTGTGGGATATATCAGAGTGTTACAGTGAGGGGTGTGGGGTATATCAGAGTGTTACAGTGAGGGGTGTGGGATATATCAGAGTGTTACAGTGAGGTGTGTGGGATATATCAGAGTGTTACAGTGAGGGGTGTGGGATATATCAGAGTGTTACAGTGAGGGGTGTGGGGTATATCAGAGTGTTACAGTGAGGGGTGTGGGATATATCAGAGTGTTACAGTGAGGTGTGTGGGATATATCAGAGTGTTACAGTGAGGGGTGTGGGATATATCAGAGTGTTACAGTGAGGGGTATGCGATATATCATAATGTTACACTGAGGGGTGTGGGATATATCAGAGTGTTACAGTGAGGGGTGTGGGATATATCAGAATGTTACACTGAGGGGTGTGGGATATATCAGAGTGTTACAGTGAGGGGTGTGGGATATATCAGAGTGTTACTGTGAGGGGTGTGGGGTATATCAGAGTGTTACAGTGAGGGGTGTGGGATATATCAGAGTGTTACTGTGAGGGGTGTGGGGTATATCAGAGTGTTACAGTGATGGGTGTGGGGTATATCAGAGTGTTACAGTGAGGGGTGTGGGGTATATCAGAGTGTTACAGTGAGGGGTGTGGGATATATCAGAGTGTTACAGTGAGGGGTGTGGGGTATATCAGAGTGTTACTGTGAGGGGTGTGGGGTATATCAGAGTGTTACAGTGATGGGTGTGGGGTATATCAGAGTGTTACAGTGAGGGGTGTGGGGTATATCAGAGTGTTACAGTGAGGGGTGTGGGATATATCAGAGTGTTACAGTGAGGGGTGTGGGGTATATCAGAGTGTTACAGTGAGGGGTGTGGGATATATCAGAGTGTTACAGTGAGGTGTGTGGGATATATCAGAGTGTTACAGTGAGGGGTATGCGATATATCATAATGTTACACTGAGGGGTGTGGGATATATCAGAGTGTTACAGTGAGGGGTGTGGGATATATCAGAGTGTTACACTGAGGGGTGTGGGATATATCAGAGTGTTACAGTGAGGGGTGTGGGATATATCACAGTGTTACAGTGAGGGTTGTTGGATATATCAGAGTGTTACAGTGAGGGGTGTGGGATATATCAGAGTGTTACAGTGAGGGGTGTGGGGTATATCAGAGTGTTACAGTGAGGGGTGTGGGATATATCAGAGTGTTACATTGAGGGGTGTGGGGTATATCAGATTGTTACAGTGAGGGGTGTGGGATACATCAGAGTGTTACAGTGAGGGGGGTGGGATATATCAGAGTGTTACGCTGAGGGGTGTGGGATATATCAGAGTGTTACAGTGAGGGGTGTGGGGTATATCAGAGTGTTACAGTGAGGGGTGTGGGGTATATCAGAGTGTTACAGTGAGGGGTGTGGTGTATATCAGAGTGTTCCAGTGAGGGGTGTGGGGTATATCAGAGTGTTACAGTGAGGGGTGTGGGATATATCTGTGTTACAGTGACGGGTGTGGGGTATATCGGAGTGTTACAGGTGAGGGGTGTGGGATATATCAGAGTGTTACAGTAAGGGGTGTGGGATATATCAGAGTGTTACAGTGAGGGGTGTGGAATATATCAGAGTGGTACAGTGAGGGGGAGGGGATATATCAGAGTGTTACAGTGAGAGGGGTGGGATATATCAGAGTGTTACAGTGAGGGGGGTGGGATATATCAGAGTGTTACAATGAGGGGTGTGGGGTATATCAGAGTGTTACAGTGAGGGGTGTGGGGTGTATCATACTGTTATAGTGAGGGGTGTGGGATATATCAGAGTGTTACAGTGAGGGGTGTGGGGTATATCAGAGTGTTACAGTGAGGGGTGTGGGGTATACCAGAGTGTTACAGTGAGGGGTGTGGGATATATCAGAGTGTTACAGTGAGGGGTGCGGGGTATATCAGAGTGTTACAGTGAGGGGTGTGGGGTATATCAGAGTGTTACAGTGAGGGGTGTGGGATATATCAGAGTGTAACAGTGAGGGGGGTGGGATATATCAGATTTGTTACAGTGAGGGGGGTGGGGTATATCAGAGTGTTACAGTGAGGGGGATGGGATATATCAGAGTGTTACAGTGAGGGGTGTGGGGTATATCAGAGTGTTACAGTGAGGGGGGGGTGGGATATATCAGAGTGTTACAGTGAGGGGTGTGGGGTATATCAGAGTGTTACGGTGAGTGGTGAGGGGTCTATCAGGGTGTTACAGTGAGGGGTGTGGTGTATATCACAGTGTTACAGTGAGGGGGGTGGGGTATATCAGAGTGTTACAGTGAGGGGTGTGGGGTATATCAGAGTGTTACAGTGAGGGGTGTGGGGTATACCAGAGTGTTACAGTGAGGGGTGTGGGATATATCAGAGTGTTACAGTGAGGGGTGCGGGGTATATCAGAGTGTTACAGTGAGGGGTGTGGGGTATATCAGAGTGTTACAGTGAGGGGTGTGGGATATATCAGAGTGTAACAGTGAGGGGGGTGGGATATATCAGATTTGTTACAGTGAGGGGGGTGGGGTATATCAGAGTGTTACAGTGAGGGGGATGGGATATATCAGAGTGTTACAGTGAGGGGTGTGGGGTATATCAGAGTGTTACAGTGAGGGGGGGTGGGATATATCAGAGTGTTACAGTGAGGGGTGTGGGGTATATCAGAGTGTTACGGTGAGTGGTGAGGGGTCTATCAGGGTGTTACAGTGAGGGGTGTGGTGTATATCACAGTGTTACAGTGAGGGGGGTGGGGTATATCAGAGTGTTACAGTGAGTGGTGTTGGATATATCAGAGTGTTACAGTGAAGGGCGTGGGATATATCAGAGTGTTACAGTGAGGGGGGTGGGGTATATCAGAGTGTTACAGTGAGTGGTGTTGGATATATCAGAGTGTTACAGTGAAGGGCGTGGGATATATCAGAGTGTTACAGTGAGGGGTGTGGGGTATATCAGAGTGTTAGAGTGAGGGGTGCGGGATATATCACAGTGTTACAATGAGGGGTGCGGGATATATCAGAGTGTTACAGTGAGGGGTGTGGGATATATCAGAGTGTTACAGTGAGGAGTGTGGGATATATCAGTTTGTTACAGTGAGGGGTGTGGGATATATCAGAGTGTTACAGTGAGGAGTGTGGGATATATCAGTTTGTTACAGTGAGGGGTGTGCGGTATATCACAGTGTTACAGTGAGGGGTGTGGGATACATCAGAATGACACAGTGAGGGGGTGTGGTATATCAGAGTGTTACAGTGAAGGGTGTGGTGTATATCAGAGTGTTACAGTGAGGGGTGTGGGGTATATCAGAGTGTTACAGTGAGGAGTGTGGGATATATCAGAGTGGTACAGTGAGGGGTGTGGTGTATATCAGAGCGTTACAGTGAGGGGTGTGGGGTATATCAGAGTGTTACAGTGAGGGGTGTGGGGTATATCAGAGTGTTACGGTGAGGGATGTGGGGTATATCAGAGTGTTACTGTGAGTGGTGTGGGGTATATCAGAGTGTTAGAGTTAGGGGTGCGGGATATATCACAGTGTTACAGTGAGGGGTGTGGGATATTTCAGAGTGTTACAGTGAGGGGTGCGGGGTATATCATAATGTTACAGTGAGGGGGGTGGGATATATCAAAGTGGTACAGTGAGGGGTGTGGTATATATCATAATGTTACAGTGAGGGGAGTGGGATTTATCAGATTGCTACAGTGAGGGGTGTGGGATATATTAGAGTGCTACAGTGACTGGTGTGGGGTATATCCTTATTACAGTGAGGGGGTGGGATATATCACAGTGTTACAGTGAGGGGTGTGGTGTATATCAGATTTTTACAGTGAGGGGTGTGGGATATATCAGAATGTTACAGTGAGGGGTATGCGATATATCATAATGTTACACTGAGGGGTGTGGGATATATCAGAGTGTTACATTGAGGGTGGTGGGATATATCAGAGTGGTACAGTGAGGGTGGTGGGATATATCAGAGTGGTACAGTGAGGGGGTGGGATATATCAGAGTGTTACAGTGAGGGGGTTGGGATATATCAGAGTGTTACAGTGAGGGGTGTGGGATATATCAGAGTGTTACAGTGAGGGGGTTGGGATATATCAGAGTGTTACAGTGAGGGGTGTGGGATATATCAGAGTGTTACAGTGAGGGGGTGGGGTATATCAGAGTGTTACAGTGAGGTGGGTGGGATATATCAGAGTGTTACAGTGAGGGGGTGTGGTATATCAGAGTGTTACAGTGAGGGGGTGTGGTATATCAGAGTGTTACAGTGAGGGGTGTGGGGTTTATCAGAGTGTTACAGTGAGGGGTGTGGGGTATATCAGAATGTTACAGTGAGTGGTGTGGGGTATATCAGAGTGTTACAGTGAGGGGTGTGGGGTATATCAGAGTGTTAGAGTGAGGGGTGTGGGGTATATCAGAGTGTTACAGTGAGGGGTGTGGGATATATCAGAGTGTTACAGTGAGGGGTGTGGGGTATATCAGAGTGTTACAGTGAGAGGTGTGGGGTATATCAGAGTGTTACAGTGAGGGGTGTGGGGTATATCAGAGTATTAGAGTGAGGGGTGTGGGGTATATCAGAGTGTTACAGTGAGGGGTGTGGGATATATCAGAGTGTTACAGTGAGGGGTGTGGGGTATATCAGAGTGTTACAGTGAGAGGTGTGGGGTATATCAGAGTGTTACAGTGAGGGATGTGGTCTATATCAGTGTTAGAATGAGCATTATCATCTGAGTTTATATGTGTATTTGGCATAAACTAAGCGCTCCTCAGTAACTCTGAGCCCAGAAAATGGCCATTCTGCCCACCGTGCCTGTGCTGACCCTTTATAAGAGCTTTTCATTTTGTCCAACTGGACTGTTCTTTGCACATCCCTCTGCCAATTTCTGCTCATTTTTTTTCTATTAAAAGCCTTCATAAATCTTCCTGAAGTGTGGAGCCCAGAATTGACCACAATCCCTCAGCTGGAGCCTAACCAGTGATTTATAGAGGGTTCACTCTAACTTCCTTGCTCAGTGTAATCTATTCCTCTATTAATAAAGCCAAGGATCCCAAATCCTTTTGTGACAACCTTCCTTCCTAGGGCTGCCACCTTCGATGATTTGTGTTCAGACACCCCCAGGCCTCTCTGTTCCTGCGTCCCCTTAAAAATAACGTGTTCTTTAGCTCTTATTGCCTCTCCACATTCTTCACCCCAAAACACAGGACTCCTTCCGAATCGTTCTCTTGTATCTGTGTAACATGATACACATCACTGCAATATGGAGGCTGGTGCTCTGATTACACAGAACTCCTTCAGCAGTTTGCAGCTGGAATCACAGCTGGAACTGTGTTCAGCTCGGATTGGCAGACAGGAAAAGATGTCAAGGCCTTGGAGAGGGTGCAGAGGGAGATTTACCAGGATGGGAGCAGGGATGAGGGACTTCAGTTAATGTGGAGAGACTGGAGAAGCTGGGATTGTTCTCCTTAGAGCAGAGAAGGTTAAGGGGGAAGATTTAATCGAGAAGTTCAAAATCATGAGGTGCTTTGAGTAAATAAGGAGAAACTGTTTCCAGTGGCAGGAGGGGCAATAACCAGAGGCGACAGATTTAAATTAAATGACCAAAGAGTCCGGGGGGGAGATGAATATAGTTTGTGATACACAGGGAGTTGTGTGAGAGATGGTGGTGTATTGGTAATGCCACTGCACTAACAATCCAGATGCACAGACTCTGGGGCCATGGCAACGATCATTGATTGTTGTAAAAACCCATCTGGTAAGACACTGGTTAGACCTCAGCTGGAGTATTGTATACAGTTCTGCGCATCACACTATTGGAAGGATGTGAATGCATTGGAGAGAATGCAGAAGAGGTTTACGAGAATGGTTCCAGGGATGAGACACTTCAGTTATGAGGAAAGATTGGAGAAGTTGGGACTGTTTTCCTTGGAAAGGAGAAGGCAAGAGGAGACTTGATAGAAGTTTTATAAATCATGAGGGGTCTGGACAGAGTAGATAGGGAGAAACTGTTCCCACTCGTAAACAGATTGAGAACCAGAGGGCACAGATTTAAAGTGTTTTGCAAAAGAAGCAAATGCGAGGTGAGAAAAACTTTTTCACTCAGCGAGTAGTTAGTGTTTGGAATGCACGGCCTGGAAGTGTGGTGGAGGCAGGTTTGGTTGAGGCATTCGAGAGGGTATTGGATGATTATTTGAATAGAAACAATGTGCAGGAATACGGGGAAAAGGCAGGAGATTGGCACTAAGTTAAAATGCTCAGGGAGCCGGTGCGGACACGATGGGCCGAATGGCCTCCTTCTGCATCATAACAATTCTGTGATTGTGTAGTTCACGAATGCCCTTTCGGAAAGGAAATCTGCCATCCTTACCTGGTCTACATGTGACTCCAGACCCACAGCAATGTGGATGACTCTGAAATGGCCTAGCAAGCCACTCGGTTCTCAAGGGCAACACATGCTGGCCCAGCCAGTGATGCCCACATCCCTCGAGCAATGATCAATATTTGCATGGGCTGTGGAGGACATGGTAAACGCAGAGAGAGAATTCCTGAGCTCTGGGGCACAGACAGCTGAAGGCACGGCCAGCAAAGATGGAGCACATTGAGGATGCGCAAGAGGCCAAAATTACATACGTGCAGATATCCCAGAAGTTTGTGGGGCTGGAGAAGATTGGGGGATAGGGCGGGGGGGGACTGTGGACAGATTTGAACACAAGGATGAGGATTTTAAAAGTAAGTTGTTGCTGGCCTGGGAGCCACGGTAGGTCAGTGAGTCCAGTGGTGATGGCCGAACAGGACAATGGGCAGTAGTATCCCTGCTCTCACTGTGTCTGTATTTATGATTTGATCTGTCCCAGTGACTTGTTTACTTGACTGGGAATTTGTAATGCATTCACCAAATTCCAAGTCTGATGTTGATCCTGCACTCAAGTGGAATTCCTACCCTGTTTCTCCCAAATTCACGGACACACAGATCACATGTCACCATGTAAACACTTATCCGGATGTTTGGGAAAGATTCTGATAATCTGGCTCATTATGATTAGTACAGAATCTGCTCTTCATGATAAAACAACAATAAAATCAGACTGTGGCAGGTCCCAGAGTCTCAAATCCATTCGAAGATATTTTGGAAGTAAACGGCTGATTTCAGTGAAGGTGGCCATGAAACTGTCAGATTGCCCTAAAAACTTAACTGGTTGACTAATAGGGAAGGAAACCCGCCATCCTTACCCAGTCTTGGCCAATATGTGACTCCAGTCCGATGCGCTGGACTCTTTGCCCTCTGTCTCAGCAAACCAGCTGTTGTAGCTAACCCACTAAAAACCCTGAACTCCCTCCCTAACAGCACTGTGGGTGTACCTACACCACAGGGACTGCAGCGGCTCAAGAAGGCAGCTCACCCACCACCTTCTCAAGGGGCAGTTAGAGATGGGCAATGAATGCTGGGTCCAGCCAGTGACACCCACATCCCGTGAATGAATAAAAGCAAAATACCGCGGATGCAGGAGATCTGAAATAAAAACAGCAAGTGCTGGAAGAAGTTAGTAGGTCTGGCAGCGCCTGTGGAGACAGAAACATGGCTAATGTTTCGAGTCCGTATGACTCTTGATTGGAACCCAGGAATCTGAACCTTATTTTGAAACCTGCTCCCACCGCCCATTCAGGCAGTGCATTCCAGATCACAACAATTCACGGTGTTAAAAAAACAAACTACATCTCCCCCTCTGCTTCTTTTGCAAATTCTCATCAACCAGTGTCCCTCTGGTTACAAACCCTCCTGCCACTGGAAAGACTTTCTCCTTATTTACTCTATCAAAAGCCCCTCATGATTTTGAACGCCTTGATTAAATCTCCCCTCTGCTCCAAGGAGAACAATCCCAGTTTCTCCAGTCTCTCCATCTGCCCTTGAAAAGGAAAAGTTGGCCGGAGAGTGGGACTGATTGGATAGCTTTTCCAAGCAGCCAGCACAGGAAAGAGGGGCCGAATTGCCTCCCTTGGTGTTGTAAGATTCTGCAATAATTACCCTTTTTGTGTCTTTTGAAAGTTATAATTATTCAATAAAAATGTTTCGACCAGGATTTAATCCAACTCTGCAGATGGAATAAGTATGTGCAATTAAGCAAGTTCCAGCTGACTTCACCAAATCCTCAGAATAATCAAATTGTGGGTCATAAATTTCACACACTATTTTTAGCCATGCAGCAGATGTTGCTAATTCAAGGGAGGATGGAATTTTAGTCGTGATATTTTCTTTTCACTTTGCCCTGTGATGTGCTTTCAAACTAAACAGTGTGGCTTGGATTTTCCTAACAAAATCTCATTGCCCAAATAAAACAAAATGCTGTTTATTTCAGGTGTGGAATGAATATGAATGGCTGCATTTGCTGAACTTGATTTGTAGCCTCGTCTCCGTGGTACAAACACCTGCAATTCCAGCCACTCTTCAAGCACAGGCTCCTTGTGCACTTGCTGAGACCCTGTGTGCCTCTCTCTCTCTCCTTCACTCTCTCTTTGTCTGTCTCTTTCTGTTTCTCTACCTCACTCTATCTCTCAGATGAAGTTGGTTTTCAGGCCACAGTCATTCAGATGCTTAACTGTTGCTTTACACATGAATCAGTTTGAAGAACTGAAAGACCACTCCCTGTTCCTGTGTAACAGGCTCGAGGGGCTGAATGGCCTCTCCCTGTTCCTGTGTTACAGGCTCGAGAGGCTGAATGGCCTCCTCCTGTCCCTGTGTAACAGGCTCGAGGGGCTGAATGGCCTCTCCCTGTTCCTGTGTAACAGGCTCGAGGGACTGAATGGCCTCTTCCTGTTCCTGTGTAACAGGCTCAAGAGGCTGAAAGGCCTCCTCCTGTCCCTGTGTAACAGGCTCGAGGGACTGAATGGCCTCTCCCTGTTCCTGTGTAACAGGCTCAAGAGGCTGAATGGCCTCTCCCTGTCCCTGTGTAACAGGCTTGAGGGACTGAATGGCCTCTCCCTGTTCCTGTGTAACAGGCTCGAGGGGCTGAATGGCCTCTCCCTGTTCCTGTGTAACAGGCTCAAGAGGCTGAATGGCCTCCTCCTGTCCCTGTGTAACAGGCTCGAGGGACTGAATGGCCTCCTCCTGTCCCTGTGTAACAGGCTCGAGGGACTGAATGGCCTCCTCCTGTCCCTGTGTAACAGGCTCGAGGGACTGAATGGCCTCTCCCTGTTCCTGTGTAACAGGCTCAAGGGGCTGAATGGCCTCCTCCTATTCCTGTGTAACAGCCTCGAGAGGCTGAATGGCTTCCTCCTGTTCCTGTGTAACAGGCTCGAGGGGCTGAATGGCCTCCACCTGTTCCTGTGTAACAGGCTCAAGGGGCTGAATGGCCTCCTCCTGTCCTTGTGTAACAGGCTCGAGGGGCTGAATGGTCTCCTCCTATTCCTGTGTAACAGGCTCGAGGGGCTGAATGGGCCTCCTCCTGTCCCTGTGTAACAGGCTCGAGGGGCTGAATAGCCTCCTCCTGTCCCTGTGTAACAGGCTCGAGGAGCGGAATGGGCCTCCTCCTGTCCTTGTGTAACAGGCTCGAGGGGCTGAATGGCCTCCTCCTGTTCCTGTATAACAGGCTTGAGGAGCTGAATGGCCTCCTCCTGTTCCTGTGTAACAGGCTTGAGGGGCTGAATGGCCTCCTCCTGTCCCTTTGTAACAGGCTCGAGGGGCTGAATGGCCTCTCCCTGTTCCTGTGTAACAGGCTCGAGGGGCTGAATGGCCTTTCCCTGTTCCTGTGTAACAGGCTCGAGGGGCTGAATGGCCTTCCCTGTTCCTGTGTAACAGGCTCGAGGGGCTGAATGGCCTCTCCCTGTTCCTATGTAACAGGCCCGAGGGGCTGAATGGCCTTTCCCTTTTCCTGTGTAACAGGCTCGAGGGGCTGAATGGCCTTTCCCTGTTCGTGTGTAACAGGCTCGAGGGGCTGAATGGCCTCTCCCTGTTCCTATGTAACAGGCCCGAGGGGCTGAATGGCCTTTCCCTTTTCCTGTGTAACAGGCTCGAGGGGCTGAATGGGCCTCCTCCTGTCCCTGTGTAACAGGCTCAAGGGGCTGAATGGCCTTCTCCTATTCCTATGTAACAAGCTCGAGGGGCTGAATGGCATCTCCCTGTTCCTGTGTAACAGGCTCAAGGGGCTGAATGAACTCCTCCTGTCCTTGTGTAACAGGCTCAAGGGGCTGAACAGCCTCCTCCTGTCCCTGTGTAACAGGCTCAGGGGGCTGAATGGCCTCTCCCTGTTCCTGTGTAACAGGATCGAGGGACTGAATGGCCTCCTCCTGTCCCTTTGTAACAGGCTCGAGGGGCTAAGTGGCCTCTCCCTGTTCCTGTGTAACAGGCTCGGGGGGCTGAATGGCCTCCTCATTTTCCTATATAAAAGGCTCGCGGGGCAGAACGGCCTCCTCCTGGTCATAAGCATGAGTTATTTTATCTGCTTTTGGTTTCCCACAACCAGTTGTCAAGTTATTTTTACTAACATGAAGATCATTCCGAAAATAAATTGCTTTTATTTCATATCGTAATGAAAAAACTGAGCGAATTATTTACAATTTCATGTTGCTGGAGCCACACAGGCTCTGTCTTAAAGGAGTCGAGACGTCTATAGATTCCCCATTTGTAAGGGAAAGATTCCTGGCAGGAGACAGAAGGCAGCTGGAGGAGTGTTTCAAACCACAATGAGTCTCTCACGTTTCAGTGATTAGGGTGTCAGTCCCACCGACCCACCAAGTAACAAAGGAACAAACATCTACAAACTGCTCTCTGACACTCGATCATCCGTTCCCCCAAAGGTTAACCACCAGCAAAACTGCTCTGAAAGTTCAACCATCAGCTTTCAATTCATTGTTCAGACTCACATTTGAAAAAAAAAGAACTGCCTTTACTTAATCCTGCCACAATCTTGGGAAGTGCCCAACTATTTTACAGCTAATGTCATACGTTTTAAGTGTCCTAACATGCTAGAATGTGGAAACGAGACAGCCAATTTGCGCAGAGCAAAATCCCATAAACAGAAATGAGATATAAGACTAGACGCCTGTTTTAGTGAGGTTGGTTAAGAGATAAACATTGGCCAAGGCACTGGGGAGAACCCATGGGGTCACGCGACAGTGCAATGGGCGATCTTTGAGGAAGAGATGTTTCAACAAGAGGGAAGGCCAGGGGAACGAAAGCCAGGGCACTTTGGTCAGCACGAGAGCTAGAGAATAGGATGAAACAAAACCGGAAGGTGTATGATTGAAATACAATGGGGTTGACAGGGGAGGCAAAGAGGAAACTGCAATTGGCAAAGAGAGAGTATGGGATAGCTTAGCAGTTAACATAAAGGGAAAGCCAAAAATCTTACAGTTGTCACAAACGTTTAATCACAGAAAATGGTTCGTCTTCAAGGACTAAGAATATTCTGGAAGGATTTGTGTTTTTTAAAAGTAACTGTCCCTTAAAGGTTTAATCAGGACTCTGGTTGCTGCTTTTTTTTATTCATTCGCAGGATGTGGGCTTCGCTGGCTGGGCCCAGCATTTATTGCCCATCCCTAGTTGCCCTTGAGAAGGTGGTGATGAGCTGCCTTCTTGAGCCGCTGCAGTCCATGTGGTGTAGGTACACACACAGTGCTGTTAGGGAGGGAGTTCCAGGATTTTGACCCAGCGACAATGAAGGAACTGCGATATATTTCCAAGTCAGGATGGTGAGTGACTTGAGAGGGACTTCCAGGTGGTGGTGTTCCCCATCTATCTGCTGCCCTTGTCCTTCTAGATGGTAGTGGTCGTGGGTTTGGAAAGTGCTGTTGAAAGAGCCTTGGTGAATTCCTGCAGTGCATCTTGTAGATGGTACACACACTGCTGCTACTGTGTATCGGTGGTGGAGGGAGTGAATGTTTGTGGATGTCATATCAATCAAGTGGGGCTGCTTTGTCCTGGATGGTGTCAAGCTTCTTGAGTGTTCTAGGAGCTGCACTCATCCAGGCAAGTGGGGAGTATTCCATCACACTCCTGACTTGTGCCTTGTAGATAGTGGGCAGGCTTTGGGGAGTCAGGAGGTGAGTTACTCGCTGCAGGATTCGTAGCTCCTGATCTATTCTAGTAGCCACAATATTTATACGGCTAGTCCAGTTCAGTTTCTGGTCAACGGTAACCCCCAGGATGTTAATATTGGGGGATTCAGTGATGGTAATGCCATTGAATGTCAAAGAGTGATGGTTAGATTCTCTCTTGTTGGAGATGGTCATTACCTGGCACTTGTGTGGTGTGAATGTTACTTGCAACTTGTCAGCCCAAGCCTAGATATTGTCCAGGTCTTGCTGCATTTGGACATGGACTTCTTCAGTCTCTGAGGAGTTGTGAATGGTGCTGAACATTGTGCAATCATCAGCGAACATCCCCTCATCTGACTTTATGGTGCAAGGAAGATCATTGATGAAGCAGCTGAAGATGGTTGGACCTAGGACACTACCCTGAGGAAATCCTGCAGTGACGTCCTGGAGCTGAGATGACTGACCTCCTGAATTGAGCTTCAGTGAGTAGGTTATTGCTAAGCAAGTGCCTCTTGATAGCACTGTTGATGATCCCTTCCTTTACTTTACTGATGATCGAGAGTAGACTGATGGGGCAGTAATTGGCCGGGTTGGATTTGTCCTGCTTTTTGTGTACAGGACGTACCTGGGCAATTTTCCACATAGCCGGGTAGATGCCAGTGTTGTAGCTGTACTGGAACAGCTTGGCTAGGGGTGCAGCAAGTTCTGGATGTTGTTCTTGGAAAAGACAGCATTTTACAGGAAAAGGTAACTGAGCAGTTTAAATGAAGCTGGAAGCCTCTTGACCTTGGTGGACTATTTACAAAAGGATCACATGGTGGTTTATGGCTTTGTTAAAAAAAACAGGTCTTGAAAACTCTGTTGAAAAGCTGGTCGGCTGTTATTGCTTTGGGGGATAAACAGGAAGGATCAACTGCTTGGGTAAAGAATACAACAGCTCCTGAAGCTCCAGGCCCAGTCCAGAGTTGCGTGTGAATGGACGTTGCTCCGAATTCATTCTGCTTTCTGAAATCAACTGACAGCAAGTTTCCCTCAAGTCTGCCTGAAAAGCAGTGCAAGAATCAGCCATTGTTTCACAGAGCAGCACTGCAACACGACTGTATAACCCAGAAACCAGTTCAAGGCCTCCACCATCGATCCTTTTCACTTCAATCATTGACTTTTAACCTTTTCTCAGAATTTGTCTATTTCACTTGTTTTTATTTTTTGGGGGTGTGTATGTGAATAGGGCATTGAGAAAGAGAATTATTATCCTTTGTTTATGTTAATAGGCTTTTCCTTCTACCTGACAGGTCTGGTTAATAATGTTGTTCTTTATTGAAGCAACCTGGGGATTGAGTGGTCATTCTGAGATCCATGAGTAAAGCACATATATGGCCATATAACTAGCTGGAAAAACCATTGAAATCTGTGTTGTGACCCGTGGAGTAGTGGAACTAGAGGCAGACAGTGCACGCATCCCACTCTGGTCACAACACAATGGCATATAAATTGCAAGTGGGCAGGAAGAGGCAGGATGGGTCCCATTAGGGACAAAGAGGGTCATATATGCTGAGAGATGCAGGACAAGGGCTCGAATACTTTATGAGTACTTTGTATTGGTGTTTACTAAGAGGATGCTGACAAAATATCGGTAGAAGAAGAGAAGCTAGAGGTAATGGACAGAGTGAACATTGATAGGAGGAGGTTCTGGAAAGTGTAGGGTAATGGATTAATGGAATAGCTATGGTCATGAGTGATAAAGACCATGATGTGTGTCATATGGTGGACACTTGGAAGAGAGGATGGAGCAACCTGTACTCATGACAGACATAATTCCTCTATAACCTATCCTATATATACAGTGTTAATAAACCAGCTGAGCAAATACCAGAGTAAGCCTACAGTCTCTCTAGATAAGATAGGCCATGCATAACAGAAGCCAGTGACCAGGCCACCAGTATATGAAACATGGTAGCAGCGATGATGACATCAATCTAACCAAGGGTTGGTTCCATCGATGGAACCACAGCAGCAATGTGCAGGAAGATCTGGCACAAGGAAGAATCTACAAACCTACAGAAGATAAAAGCAAACTGGGAAGCGGTAATGATGCCTATACCCAGTGAGCAGCCACTGCCCCTATCCTGCCTGTTTGAATGTCTTGATGACCCACAGAGGGGCCAAAATGGCAGTTATGGAAGAAACACTTCCTCTGATATTGAGCAACATTGGGCCTTCGAGCTAAAGAGTGGCAGCTCCAGGTCTCATCGTCAATGGTGTCATCTTGAGACAGGGGGCAGAAGAGACCTCCTCAGGCTTCAGGACTGTCCTCAAAGCCTTCATCAGGTATTTTAGTCTAGCACAGAACCCTGTAATTGAGCATGTGGTTCAATGCGCCGAGCTGGCTGAACTCAGACAACCAGATTGGGCTATCATCCATTGCGATTGACTGAGATTTTGGAATCATTATTTCTGTACATGGAGTTGAAATGTAATCCAATTCTGTTTTCTATTATGAATATGGAAATAAAGCACAGTATTTATTGTGGAACTGTTGTCGTGGCTCTAGATGACCCTGTGAACTAGCTAGTTCCAAGGGTGGAGGCCCCGCTCACCCAAAAGCCCACCAAACCTGGCGACGGGGCTGGGGGGTGGGGGACCCCACAGCAGACATTTTTGAGATGTCTACACTGTGGGACAAATGAAAAACACAGACACCAAGAATGTTCCCAATGCAGGAAGAGTGGATATTTTTGGACCTTCTTTGAGTCCAACAACTTTAACAGAGGACGAAGAAAAGAAGATTTATGAAATGCAAGCCATCCAAGAAACTGGAAATCATGACAGAGATGAAATTCCAGAGCTTCTAGAGGAAGTAAGTGGTCTTAATCAGGACTGATGGTCAGTTACAGTGCAAGCTAAAGGCTTGGACACCAACTTTAAGATTGACACTGATCTTAACATATTACCTGATCACCTGGACTGACTTCAGCCAATACCCTTCATCCATCAGATATCAAATTGCAAGATCAAGGGGCCACAAACCCTCCAATAAAAGGCAGGATTATTGCTCCTCTTCATTATGAGGGGTGACAGACTGTTGGCTCTCTACTTATTGTCCACAATCAATCACATCCTTACTGAGTGGCGATGCTGTGGTACTACTGGGTGTTCTGCAAAACCAAATGCACTGGAGAGGGTGCAGAGGAGATTTACCAGGATGTTGTCTGGGCTGGAGGGTCTGAGCTATGAGGAAAGATTGGATAGGCTGGGGTTGTTTTCCTTGGAGCAATGAATGTTGAGAGGGGACCTGATAGAGGTGGATAAGGTTATGAGGAGCATAGATAGGGTGGATAGGAAGGCGCTTTTTCCATTAGCAAGGGGGTCCATAACCAGGGGGCATAGATTTAAAGTAAGGGGTAGAAGGATAAGAGGAGGGTTAAGGAGAATATTTTTTACCCAGTGGGAGTCTGGACCTCACGGCCTGAAAGGCTGGCTGAGTCAGAAACTCTTGTAACATTTAAGAAGTATTTAGATATTCACTTGCATTGTCATAGCCTCCAGGGCTATGGGTCAAGCGCTGGAAAATGAGATTAATGTAGCCAGATCTTTGTTGACCGGCACAGACACAATGGGCTGAATGGCCTCCTTCTGTGCTATAGACATCTATGAGTATATAATGACCTGCATTTGGACAACGCGATGCCTTTCATGGAAGAATTTTCAAATTTTATGTAAAATCAATGGATTTTCAGCCTACAGCAGCTGAGGAGGTTTTTTCATTGAGTCTTGGTTCAGTTTCCATCACAGAGACACCATCCACCAGACCCCAGGCGGAATAATGAGGTTGTGGACCTCTCAGTTCTTTACGAAGCTAGGCCAGAGGGGACAGATACAGAAGGCACTGCAGTAGACAGTGGCCATCCACAAGAAGGCCTTTTGGACCTGGGTTGGCTCTTTCCCGAAGAAAGTAAGAAGGAAGAGGCCATTGTAGCACCAAGTGATCCAAATGAAGATGAGGTCCTAGAGTTTGGTTTGCTACTCCAATCCACAGCCGAACCAGAGCAGAGCAGCAATCAGACCTTCGTCCCTCTGAACCTATCAATGCAATGTCTATCACTGGTTAACTATGAAGGGTCTTCCATGGAGAACAACGTACTTGATTCCATGCTTGAGTACATAGAGGATCACAATGCCAGAGTGTTGGTAGTGCCTGTTACCTTGGGTGAAGGTCACTTGGTGCCCACGCTTCAGCCTCATCTGAAAATCGCCTTCCTACTAGAGATGTCCTTCAGTGCAGGAACCAAGGCTGAATCTTCACAGCTTCTACAGCTTCAGAATCCTGTACAGGAAATTTGTCTTCATATCATCTTAGAGATTCATCCCACATGCAAACCCATATGAACATACGAATAGGGAGGAGGAGGCCATTCAGCCCCTCGAGCCTGCTCCGATATTTAATAAGATTATGACTGATCTGATAGTAACCTCAAATCTGCACCCCACCTCGCTGACCAAGAATCTATCCCCCTCTGCCTTAAAAATATTCAAAGGTTCTGTTTCTACCGCCTTTTCAGGAAGAGAGTTCCAAAGACTCATAAACCTCTTCTTAACGTAAAAAATTCTCCCCTTTGCCCAGAGTGGAGCAGCCTCATACAATGTTACCACTGTCTTCAGAAATCCACTGTCCTTCCTGAAGTGACTGCGGAAAAAACATCTCTTCTTCATTTCCAGCAATGGCTGCGGGAATTTCGTCGTTCATCTTCTTGTGGTCCAGATTCATTAGAATCTCAGATCTGCCATACAGTTTCTGTTCTCAAAGCAGCAGTGAATGTTATGGCTGTGAGAGTCTTCATTAGAGTTGAAGATTATTTGCCTTCTCAGGTCTTTCCCAGTGTGCTTCGAAGGAACAGAAGATTCTTGAGCGAGTCCTAATTTCTTCTCTTCCAGTTCAGGAGAGTTCAGGCGTTCATGTCCTATAGTCCTCTCTCCCGCGTCAGTCTTTCTCTGAAAAGGATCCACAGTCCTGACAGTTTACCGGTCTTGAGGTCTACACTCCGACTACCCACAGTCCAGTAATGCTGCTGTCCCAGTTCACTGATGATCTCCCCAGTAGAAAAGAGGAATGCCCATGTGTCTCCAAGATGTCTTCCGAAAGAGCCGAGAACACTGTGGGAGACTGAATCCCTCAAAATAATAATGCCCATCCAGGACCCTCCACCCTTTCCCGTCCCTCTGACCCAATCTCTTCTTCTAACCCCAGCCCCGGCTGTGTATTCACCATACCCCCTGACCTTCCCCTCTCTGATGCTGAATGTTCTGTACTCAGCAAAGGACTCAGTTCCATTCCCTTACACCCTCACCTCAACGAATTTCAGGCTCGGCATGCTGCTGAACTCTTCTTCCACCACCTTTGTCTCCATGCTCACCTCTTTGGGCAGAAGTACCCCACCCTGTTCTATGGATCCCTTCATCCACCTCCAGTGTTCTCCCTCCACCTGGACCCCTCCCTCTGGATTCTTACCTGCTCTTGATCTTGTCATTGAGAACTGTCGGCGTGACATTAGTCGTCTCAATTTCTCTGCTCCTCTCACCCACTCCAACCTGTCTCTTTCTGAGCTTGCTGGACGCCGTTGTCTCAGGTCCAACCCTGACTTTGTTATTAAACTTGCCAATAAGGGTGGTGCTGTTGTTGTCTGGCACACTGACCTCTACCTTGCAGAGGCTGAGCATCAACTCGCAGACACTTCCTCCTACCTCTCCCTGGACCATGACCCCACCACTGAACATCAAACCATTGTTTCCAGGGTTGTCACTGATCTCATCTCCTCTGGAAATCTTCCCTCCACAGCTTCCAACCTCATAATCTCCCAACCTCGGACAGCCCATCACTACCTCCTTCCCAAAATCCACAAACAGGAATGTCCTGGCAGACCAATCGTGTCAGCCTGTTCCTGCTTCACAAAACTAATGTCTTCCTATCTTGACTCCATTCTCTCTCGATTGCCCAGTCTCTTCCCACCTAAATTGGCAAATCCTCTGATGCCCTGCGTCATATCACGAATTTCCAGTTCCTTGGCCCTAACCTCTCCTCTTCACCATGGACGTCCAATCCCTCTACACCTCCATCCCCCACCGGGATGGTCTGAGGGCCCTTAGCTTCTTCCTTGAACAGAGGCCCGAACAATCCCCATCCACCACTATTCTCCTCCGTCTGGCTGAACTTGTTCTCTCACTGAACAATTTCTCCTTAAACTTGTCTCACTTTCTCCAAATAAAAGGTGTGGCTATGGGTACCTGCATGGGCCCCAGCTATGCCTGTCTCTTTATGGGGTATGTGGAACATTCCTTGTTCCAGGCCCCCTCCCACAACTCTTTCTCCGGTACTGTACCGATGCCACTTCATGCTGTCATCTGACTTAATTTTGCTTCCAATTTCCACCCCCCTCTCACCTTCACATGGTCCATCTCCGACACTTCCCTTCCCTTCCTTGACCTCTCTGTCTCAATCTCTGGTGACAGACTGTCCACCCATATCTATTATAATCCTACCAACTCCCACAGCTACCTCACACCCCGCTTCCTGTAAGGACTCCATCCAATTCTCTTAGTTCCTTCACCTCCGTCACATCTGTTCTGATGATGCCACTTTCCAAAACGGTGCCTCTGACATGTCTTCCTTCTTCCTTAACCGAGGTTTCCCCTCCACTGTGGTTGACAGGGCCCTCAACTGTGTCTGAACCCGCCTCCTGTGCCTCTGCCCTCACGCCTTCTCCTCCCTCCCAGAAACATGATAGGGTCGCCCTTGTCCTCACTTATCACCCCACCAGCCTCCACATTCAAAGGATCATCCTCCGCCATTTCCGCCAACTCCAGCATGATGCCACCACCAAACACATCTTCCCCTCACCCCACCCTCCTGTCAGCATTCCAAAGGGACTGTTCCATCCAGAATATCCTGGTCCATTCCTCCATCACCCCCTACACCTTAACCCCCTCCCACAACACCTTCCCATGCAACCGCAGAAGGTGCAACGCCTGCCCCTTTACCTCCTCCCTCCTCACCGTCCAAGGGCCCAAACACTCCTTTCAAGTGAAACAGTATTTCGCTTGCACTTCCCTCAATTTAGTCTACTGCATTCACTGCTCCCAATGCAGTGTCCTCTACATTGGAGAGACCAAACGCAGACTGGGTGACCCCTTTACGGAACACCTTCGGTCTGTCCGCAAGCATGACCCAGACCTCCCTGTCGCTTGCCATTTCAACACACCACCCTGCTGTCATGCCCACATGTCTGTCCTTAGCCTGCTGCATTGTTCCAGTGAAGCTCAACGCAAACTGGAGGAACAACACCTCATCTTCCGACTAGGCACTTTACAGCCTTCCGGACTGAATATTGAGTTCAACAATTTCAGACCATGAACTCTCTCCTCCACCCTTGTTTCTTTTTTAATTGCTTTTTAAAAATTTATTTTTATTTCTAATTCACTTATTTTCATTTTTATTCATTTATTCATTTGTATACTTTTCCACCAACCATACCCCCTCCTCACAGTCCTGGGATGTGCTCTACCCCAGATATCTCTTCCACTCAGTCATGAACAACATTGATGAAAAGCTAAGCCCTGCTTCTGCCTCCTGAACACAGTAGTTGCTGCATCCTCCAGCTTTGGCTCAGACAGAGTCTTAGTAAATAACCTGGGCAGAATAACCTGAGGGGAACACTAGAAGTAATCTTATGTCAGGGATCCGAGTCTCAGAGCGACAGATGCAAACACAGATTGCGGAGAGATAAGCACCCTGGTGGGTGATGCAGTGCACACAGTTCTCTATGTAAACACATAAATAAAACATCCAGAACTTAGTGCACACCAAATACTGAAAATAAAAAAAAAATAATTCCCCATTTACAAAAGAACCAACTAGTTACTGGCTACCCAAAGCCAAAGCTCTTGCTGCCCACAGCCCAATGGTCTGCGTATACCTCCCATCCCAGCCAAGGGGAAAGGCAAAACCATCCCTCTCTCAACTCTAATCTGTAATCTATAGAATCGTACAGACAGAAAGAGGCCATTCAGCCCTGTGCACCTGTGCCGGCTCTTTGAAAGAGCTATCCAATTAGTCCCAATTCCCCTGCTTTTTCCCCAAAGCCCTGAAAATTTTATCCACTCATCTCTTTATCCAATTCCCTTTTGAAAGTTCCTATTGAATCTGCTTCCACCGCCCTTTCAGGCAGCACCTTCCAGATCACAACAACTCACTGTGGAAAAAAACATTCCCCTTCATCTCTCCCTCAGTTTCTTTTCCAGATTCTCTTCAATCTGTGTTCCTCTGGTTACCCACCCTTCTGCTACTGGAAACAGTTTCTCCTTATTCACCCTGTCTAAACCCCTCATGATTTTGAACACCTCAATTAAATCTCCCCCTTAACCTTCTCTGCTCTAAGGAGAACAATCCCAGCTTCTCCAGTCTCTCCACATTAACTGAAGTCCCTCATCCCTGCTCCCATCCTGGTAAATCTCCTCTGCACCTTCTCCAAGGCCTTGACGTCCTTCCTAAAGTGTGGGACCCAGAATTGGGACACAATCCTCCAGCTGGTGTCTAACCCAGTGATTTATAAAGGGTCCACAATAAGTTCCTTGCTTTGTCTCATCTATCCCTCTGGAAATAAAGCCAAGGATCCCAAATCCTTTTTTAACAACTTCTCAACTTGCGCTGTCACCTTCGATGATTTGTGTACACTTGTCATGATAATAGCTGCTGGTGGTAGTGCGCTCTGGTGTAAGACACTTTACGACACTCTGTACTCTATAGGGGGTCACCTGACCTGGGAGTTGAAGGTCAGAGGGCACATGTTGGAGCCTGTCTAGATGGAGTTCAGTTACCTCGGGTATGTGTTCATGTTAGGAAAACATGTTATCAGTAAAGTTAGCTCAGCTACAATGTCGAGGGCCTGTGAGCATCATTTAAAAAAGAAACAAGACATGGGCCTGGATTTACTCTCGTTGTGCGTGTGTGGCTGGTGGGCCCAGGAGAGGTCAGGAAACAGGCCCCCGGCCGCCGTTTCACACTGGATGGTCAGTGCCCGTCCAGTCTGAAATGTGTCTGCCAAATGGCTGGGAAAGGCCCGGTGGGGGTGGGAGCCTGTTGGGTGCTGGGTCCAATGCAGTAGACCAAATCGAGGGAAGCGCAAGTGAAATGCTGCTTCACTTGAAAGGAGTATCTGGGTCCTTGGACGGTGAGGAGAGAGGAAGTGAAGGGGCAGGTGTTGCATCTGCTGCGGTTGCATGGGAAGGTACCGTGGGAGGGGGTTAAGGTGTAGGGGGTGATGGAGGAGTGGACCAGGGTGTCCCGGAGGGAATGATCCCTACGGAATGCCGCCGGGGGGGTGAAGGGAAGATGTGTTTGGTGGTGGCATCATGCTGGAGTTGGTGGAAATGGTGGAGGATGATCCTTTGAATGTGGAGGCTAGTGGGGTGAAGAGTAGGGACAAGGGGGACCCTATCATGGTTCTGGGAGGCAGAGGAAGGGGTGAGGGCAGAGGCGCGGGAGATGGGCCGGACACGGATGAGGGCCCTGTCAACCACTGTGGGTGGAAAACCTCGGTTAAGGAGGAAGGAGGACATGTCAGAGGAACTGTTTTTGAAGGTAGCATCATCGGAACAGATGCGACGGAGGCAAAGGAACTGAGAGAATGGGATGGAGTCCTTACAGGAAGCGGGGTGTGAGGAGCTGTAGTCGAGGTAGCTGTGGGAGTCGGTGGGTTTGTAATGGATATTGGGTGGACAGTCTATCACCAGAAATGGAGACAGAAGAGGTCAAGGAAGGGAAGGGAAGTGTCAGAGATGGACCGTGTGAAAATGATGGAGGGGTGGAGATTGGAAGCAAAATTAATACATTTTTCCAGGTCCAGACGAGAGCATGAAGCAGCACCGAAGTAATCATCGATGTACCGGAGAAACAGTTGTGGAAGAGGGCCGGAGTAGGACTGGAACAAGGAATGTTCCACATACCCCATAAAGAGACAGGAGTAGCTGGGGCCCATGCGGGTACCCAGAGCCACACCTTTTATTTGGAGGAAGTGAGAGGAGTTGAAGGAGAAATTGTTCAGCGTGAGAACAAGTTCAGCCAGACGGAGGAGAGTAGTGGTGGATGGGGATTGTTCGGGCCTCTGTTTGAGGAAGAAGCAGAGAGCCCTCAGACCATAAGTTTGATCACATTTCTACTTCTCTTTAGCTCTGAAGAAGAGTCATACAACTCGTACGCTAACTCTGTTTTTCTCTCCACCGATGCTGTCAGGCATGCTGAGTGCTTCCAGCATTTTCTGTTTTTATTATATGAGCACAAGAGGGACTGTTCACGGGTGATCTTCTGTTCTGCCGTGTTTTGTTTATATGTTTACTGGTGTGGCCCTGAACACTGGTAATAAACGTACATTTGATGTGAGTGTCAATATGCTATAAATTTTGCTTTTGTCTTAATGGCCTGAATATGCGTCACTTGTTTTGTAGGTGCAAGGTACCCCAGTATGTAGTGCTGGACGCGTGTGGCTCTGAACTTCATTGCACAGGAAAGGGTCATTTCAGACACCCGGGTTGGGGGTGGCAGTCCTGGTATGAGGTGGAAGCAGATCTTTGGCAGCCTAGCTGAAGGAGTGTTGGATCAAGGTGTCTCTGGTGTCCCTGCCTCCCTGGAGATTCCTGAGGTCTGTCTCCACACCCTCAGTGTTCTCCTCACTGTGCCCCTCTTCTGTCTCACTACTGGATCCATCCTCTGTGGCCTGTGGAGCTGCCTCAAGATCCTCTTCCTCCAGTGGGTCACCCTTTGTCAGTGTCAGATAGTGGAGAGTGCAGCATGCAGCCACTGTCAGTGACACACGGTCTGGGAGTGCACCCTCTGAGCAGTCCAGACATCGGAAGCGCATCTTGAGAAGACCTATTGCTCTCTCTACCACCGCCCTTGTGAAGTCCTGGCTCCTATTGTAATGCTGCTCGGCTTCTGTTCTTGGATGGTGGAGAGGCGTCATGAGCCTTTTGAGGGGAAAGCCCTTGTCACCCAGCAGCCATCCATCTAATCAGGCTGGAGATCTGAAGAGCCCCGGCACCTGAGTGTGTCTCAGGATGTAAGTGTCATGGGAGCTGCCTGGGTACCTTGCACAGACTTGCAGAATCTGCATCCTGTGGTCACACACTATCTGCCCGTTCATGGAGTAGAATCCCTTCTTGTTGATGAAGGCACCGGGCTCACCCCCGGCACCTTGATGGCCCCATGTGTACAGTCTATAGCACCCTGGACACAGGGAACCCAGCAATCGCTGCAAAGCCTCTGGCTCGCTCTGTCTGACTGGCCTTGTCCGTGCGGTAGTGAATGAAAGTCAAAGCACCTGAACAGAGCGTCTGTCACCAGCTTGACACAACTGCGGACAGCTGATTGGGAGACTCCACACAGATCCCCCGCTGACCCCTGCAGACAGCCGGAGGCATAGAAGTTGACGGCCGCTGTGACCTTCAGCACCACTGGCCTGGGGTGTTCACTCACACAGTCGGAGCTGATCTCAGGCCCGATCCTCTAACAGACGGAGGTCACTGTCTCCCTGGAGAGGCAGAGCCTCCTTCAGCAGTGCACCTCAGACATAGTGAGGTAGCTGCATCACCGCCTGTAAACCCGGGCAGCAGGATAGTGGCATCTTCTGTGGCCCCTTCCTCCTTGGACTTCCCATTGGCCCTGTGCCCCTTGTGCCTGCACCTCTCCTCCCACAGGTCGCTCCCCTGGAGGCTGGATAGGGACACCTGGCCTCCTCTCCCTTCTGCCCCTCTCTTCCTCCTCAGAGGAGGTGCCTCCAGCAGAGACCACAATCCCCATTCCCAGGGTAAGGGGAGGCTGTCTGATACCTGGATGGGTCCACACGGTCTGAATCCTCCAGGGGCCTTGGAGACACCAAGAAGCCCTGAAATGAAGCCTGGAAATGCTAAGAATGAGGCCCGAACAGGGATGAAGCTGCCTAGTACCAATAACCAACGAGCAGCAAACTATCTCCTAAATTCCTCACTACTCACACTGGCAATGCTGCTGACCCTTTTTACCCAGCCCTTGGATGAGGTTTTGAAATAAGTAGGTTACCTGCCTGCCCATTTTGTCCATGCAATGAGTGCGAAATCACATGGGAAACTTAAAATGGTGAACAATTGCCATTTTAATGGTCTTAAATGGCCTTTTAATTGATGGCGGGTGCAGCTCCGACACCGCGTGCGCCCACCCACCCAACGATCGCTCACGTCTGAAGCCCATGGAGAATATAAAGAAAGTCGGAAGAAACTTAAGCAGGGAGTCAGGAGGGCTAAAAGGGGTCATGAAAAGTCACTGGCAACCAGGATTAAGGAAAATCCCAAGGCCTTTTATACATCTGTAAAAAGCAAGAGAGTAGCTAGGGAAAGGGTAGGACCACTCAGGAACAGAGGTGGGAATCTGTGCGTGGAGCCAGCAGAAATGGGAGAGATACGAAATGAATACTTCTCATCAGTATTCACCAAAGAGAAGGACTTAGCGGTCGATTTGTCTAGGGAAGAGTGTGTAGATAGCCTGGATCATATTGAGATCAAAAAAGAGGAGGTGTTAGGCGTCTTGAAGAATATTAAGGTGGATAAGTCCCCAAGGCCAGAAGGGATCTACTCCAGAGTACTGAGGGAGGCAAGGGAGGAGATTGCTGGGGCCTTGACAGAAATCTTTGTATCCTCACTGGCTATGGGTGAGGTCCCAGAGGACTGGAGAATGGTCAATGTTCCTCCATTGTTTAAGAAGGGTAGCAGGGATAATCCTGGAAATTACAGGCCGGTGAGCCTTACGTCAGTGTTAGGGCTATTATTGGAGAAGATTCTTCATGACAGGATTTACTACCAACTGGAAGTAAATGGGCATATCAGTGAGAGGCAGCATGGTTTTGTGAAGGGGAGGTCGTGTCTCACTAACTTGATCGAGTTTTTCGAGGAAGTGACAAAGATGATCGACGATGGAAGGGCAGTGGATGTTATCTACATGGATTTCAGTAAGGCCTTTGACAAGGTCCCTCATGGCAGACTGGTACAGAAGGTAAATTCGCACAGGATCAGGGGTGAGCTGGCAAGATGGATACAGAATTGGCTTGGTCATAGAAGACAGAGGGTAGCAGTGGAAGGGTGCTTTTCTGAATGGAGAGCTGTGACTAGTGGAGTTCCGCAGGGATCAGTGCTGGGACCTTTGCTGTTTGTAGTATATGTAAATGATTTGGAGGAAAATGTAACTGGGTTAATTAGTAAGTTTGCAGACGACACCAAGGTTGGAGGAGTTGCAGATAGTGAAGAGGATTGTCAAAGGATACAACGGGCTATATATATCGGTTGGAGACTTGGGCTGAGAAATGGCAGATGGAGTTTAATCCGGACAAATGTGAGGTAATGCATTTTGGAAGGTCTAATATAGGCAGGAATTATACAGTAAATGGCAGAACCCTTAAGCGCATCAACGGGCAGAGGGATCTGGGTGTACAGGTCCACAGGTCACTGAAAGTGGCAACGCAGGTGGATAAGGTAGTCAGGAAGGCATATGACATGCTTGCCTTCATCGGCAGGGGTATTGAGTATTAAAGCTGGGAAGTCATGCTGCAGCTATATAGAACCTTGGTTAGGCCACACTTGGAATATTGCGTGCAATTCTGGTCACCACATTACCAGAAGGATATGGAGGTGTTGGAGAGGGTGCAGAGGAGGTTTACCAGGATGCTGCCTGGTCTGGAGGTTATTAGCTATGAGGAGAGGTTGGAGAAACTCGGATTGTTCTCACTAGAGCGACGGAGATTGAGGGGCGACTTGAAAGAAGTTTACAAAATTATGAGTGGCATGGACAGAGTAGATAGTCAGAAGCTTTTTCCCAGGGTGGAAGAGTCAATTACTGGGGGACATAGATTTAAGGTGAGAGGAGAAAACTATAGAGGAGATGTGGGGGGTAAGTTTTTTACACAGAGGGTAGTGAGTGTCTGGAATTCGCTGTCAGAGGAGGTGGTGGAAGCAGGTACGATAGTGGTGTTTAAGAGGCAGCTTGACAAATACATGAATAGGATGGGAATAGAGGGATATGGACCCCGGAAGTGCAAAATGTTTTAGTTGATGGGCAATATGATTGGCGCAGGCTTGGAGGGCCGAAGGGCCTGTTCCTGTGCTGTACTTTTCTTTGTTCTTTGTTCTTTGTTCTTTGTTCTTTGTTCTTTGTGTGGGATGACGTTGGGATGTTTGCCCAATGTCATCTTGCGCGATCTTACACCCGATTGTGTCGGGCACGTGCCGGCCCACAGAATGCAAAATTCTGCCTATGGTGTCAGAAGTGAACTAAACGCAACAATGGAGGCACTGAAACCACCGACAGACCTGAGTTTGGAGGGAAATCTCACTGAGAGCTGGAGGAGTTTCCAGTAGCGATTCGAGCTATACCTCACAATGACGGGCAGTGATAACAAAGACCCTCAGGTACAGTCTCCCACCTTTCTTCATGTAGCTGGGAAAGCAGCCCTCGAAGCCTATAACACATTCACGTTTGAAAGTGATGAGAAACAAAATGACTTGAATGAAATAATTGAAAAATTGGAAGCCTACTGGAGCCCGAAGAAAAACATCACTCATGAAAGATACCGATTTTTTACAACATTATTCAGTACATAACTGAGCTGAGAAAACAAGCAAAATCGTGTGAATTTGGAGAGCTTGAACAATCTCTAATCCAAGATAGAAAAATTTGCAGGATCGTAAATGACTCTCTGAGAGAACAGCTTTTGAGAGAAGTTGATCTCACGCTGGAGAAAACAATAAATATCTGCAGAGCAGCAGAGACAGCAAAATACCAGATTAAACAGATGACAGAAGATGATAAGCCACACATGGTCAAGCAGTTAGATGCAGTTAAGCAGAAACAGTCCTGGGGAAGAACAAATAGACAGCCTGAAGGTAAAAAGAACAAAACTACAATTAAAACATTTAAATACAACCAATGTGGAACAGAGCATTTACCACATTGTTGTCCAGCCTACAGAAAGCTATGTAAGAACTGTGATAAATCACTTTGCTAAGATGTGTAAATTGAAGAAAGTGCACACAATTGCAGATGATGACACAGACACTGAAACGGAACTTGTCATTGGTGCAAAGAATTGCAAAGAAGGTGAATGGAAGGTTGATTTAAAAATTGGCAACATGATAGTGAATTTCAAGCTTGTCACAGGTGCACAAGAAAGTGTCACTCCCATAAGCCTGTATCATAAGATAAGCAAAGAAAAACAGCTAACTAAAACAAAAGTGAAGCTGTCTAACTATACAGGTGCAAACATTGCTGTAGAAAGCAAGTGCGCACTTAAAGTGAACTCCAAAAAACAGTCTCAAGCATTTCCATTCATAATGGTGAAAACTGATGCAAAACCCATTCTTGGAATCAAAGCTTGTGAAAATCTGAAGCTAATCAAGAGAATAATGACTGTCACCAATGATGACATCCTGAGTGAGTATAAAGAAGTGTTCCAGGGGCTTGGCTGCCTAAAAGGAGAACACACCATCAATATTGATGAAGCTGTGACACCCAAAATTCACCAGCCCAGGAATATGCCAGTAATGCTGAGAGAGCGACTGAAAGCAGGGTTCGACAGAATGGAGAAACTTCACATCATCAAGAAAACTGAAGAACTGACAAAGCGGGTTAATCCAATTGTAATTGTAGAAAAATCAGATGGGAATCTGTGAATCTGCTTGGATCCCAGAGACCTAAACCAGGCAGTACAAAGACAGCATTACCAGCTACCTACAGTCGAAGAGATCATGTGTAAACTAGCTGATGCGAAATACTATTCAGTCTTGGATGTGAGTTCAGGCTCCTGGCAGGTCAAGCTGGACGAACACAGCTCCTACAACACTGAGGAAAGAAATGCTGCAGTGCAGACATGAAAGTCACCTCGGCGCAGAGACATGCAGGAGGAGAGGTTGAGATGTAATGTATTGGCCTGGAATGGGAGCACAAATCAGGGATATGGTGAGTGTGTGCGCGGTGTGTCAAAGTCCAGTAAATCACAACAAAAAGAACCACTTCAGCCACACAGTGTTCCAGAGAGGCCCTGGCAGAAAACTGGAGTGGACTTGTTCACATTTGACAACAGTGAGTACCAACTAGCAGGAGATAATTACTCACAGTCTTTTGAGTCTGTGCTGCTGAGAAATGATAGTAAGAGCATCACGGTAATAAATCATTTAAAATCAAGTTCTGAAGCGTTCATCTCAGATAAAACAGTTCACAATTCTGAGGCACTGAGTTTTGCGAATTTGCACAGGGCTGGGAGTTTTGCCGCAATACATCAAGTCTCAAATATCCACAATCCAGCAGAATGGTGGAATGTCCGTGCAGACCTTAACACACCTGTCAAAGAAGGCAAAGGAGGGCGGAAGAGACCCCTACCCGGCTCTGTTGGATTTCAGGAATACTCCATTAGAGAGCATTGGATCAACTCTAGCACAGCTCCTGATGGGTGGGGGTGGGGGCGAGACTAAGAACTAAGCTTCCAACTGCTATTCCTTCCACAGCCAGTGAGCTACAGCACGCAGGACCTGCTCAAACAGAGACAGCAGAAACAGAAATAGCTCTTTGATCGAGGCGCCCGGCCTCTGCCTGAGCTGAACATTGGGAGAGACAGAGAGGATTCAGCATGAAGGGATCTGGATTCCTGCTGTTATCACAAGAATCACAGGAGAACCAAGGTCTTACATAGTGCAGCCTCCAGACAGACAACAGTACAGGAGAAACCGGGAATTCTTACAGAAAAGAAATGAAACGCAGCCCTGCCCTGAACTAGAAAGAGTAGCTGAAGATTAAAAACCAGAATGCACCAGTGAAGCAACAGATAACCAGACAAAGCTTGAGACTCCTGAAAACTATCCAAGGGGTGAGAGTGACACAGAGCTGGAGGAGGGCCCTTGGCCTTCAAAACCACCTCTGTCACCGTTCAGAACACCCAGTGGAAGAATTAGTGAAAGAAACCACAGAGAGACAGAGATGAGTAAAAGACAAAACAGACTGATCGAAACAGAGTGAGAAAGGATAGATAAGGGACTTTGTGTACATGAGTGGTATAAAGGTTTTTTTTAAAACGGGCAAATGTCATGATAATAGCTGATTGTGGCAGTGGACTTAGATACTATACAGTACTCTGTACAATATACAGGGTCACCTGACCTGGGGGTTGAAGGTCAGATAGCACATGTTGGAGTTGAGATAGAATTCAGACACTGCAGATATGTTTTCATGTAGAAAAATGTGTTATTGATAAAGTTAGCTCAGCTACAATGTCGACAGCCTAAAAAAAATCTCTTCATCGCTTTCACTGTTTCTTTTACTGATTCTCTTCAATCTGTGTCCCTCTGTTTACTGACCCTCCTGCCACTGGAAACAGTTTCTCCTTATTCACTCCATCAAAACTCTTCACAATTCTGAACATTTCGATTAAATCTCCCCCTTAACCTTCTCTGCTCTAAGGAGAACAATCCCAGCTTCTCCAGTCTCTCCACATTAACTGAAGTTCCTCATCCCTGCTCCCATCCTGGTAAATCTCCCTCCGCACCCTCTCCAAGGCCTGAAAATCCTTCCTAACGTGTGGTGTCCAGAATTGGACACAACCCTCCAGCTGGAGTCTAACTAATGATTTATAAAGGTTTTATTATAACTTCCTTGCTTTGTGTAATTTATTCCTCTATTAATAAAGCCAAGGATCCCAAATCCTTTTTTAACAGCTCTGCAACTCGTGCTGCCACCTTCGATGATTCACCCCAAGCTCTCTCTGTTCCTGCGCCCCCTTAAAAATCGTTCCATTGAGTTTATGTTGCTACTGACAGCGTATCTGTTTCAAGCAAAATAACCTGATTGAAATCAGATTCATCCTGATCCCTGAACAGCCAATTTGACTTTTAGTCGCTGTGGTAATGCAGAAATGGCAGCGGCCAGTGTGTGTACAGCAAGATCCCACAAAGAGCAATATTGGCTGCGATAGCAAAGAGACCTTGTCCTGGAAAGATGGATACAGAGTTGGCTTGGTCATAGAAGACAGAGGGTAGCAGTGGAAGGGTGCTTTTCTGAATGGAGAGCTGTGACTAGTAGAGTTCCGCAGGGATCAGTGCTGGGACCTTTGCTGTTTGTAGTATATGTAAATGATTTGGAGGAAAATGTAACTGGGCTAATTAGTAAGTTTGCAGACGACACCAAGGTTGGAGGAGTTGCAGATAGTGAAGAGGATTGTCAAAGGATACAACGGGCTATATATATCGGTTGGAGACTTGGGCTGAGAAATGGCAGATGGAGTTTAATCCGGACAAATGTGAGGTAATGCATTTTGGAAGGTCTAATACAGGCAGGAATTATATAGTAAATGACAGAACCCTTAAGTGCATCGACGGGCAGAGGGATCTGGGTGTACAGGTCCACAGGTCACTGAAAGTGGCAACGCAGGTGGATAAGGTAGTCAGGAAGGCATGTGGCATGCTTGCCTTCATCGGCAGGGGTATTGAGTATAAAAACTGGGAAGTCAAGCTGCAGCTGTATAGAACCTTGGTTAGGTCACACTTGGAATATTGCGTGCAATTCTGGTCACCACATTACCAGAAGGATATGGAGGTGTTGGAGAGGGTGCAGAGGAGGTTTACCAGGATGCTGCCTGGTCTGGAGGTTATTAGCTATGAGGAGAGGTTGGAGAAACTCTGATTGTTCTCACTAGAGCGACGGAGATTGAGGGGCGACTTAAAAGAAGTTTACAAAATTATGAGTGGCATGGACAGGGTAGATCGTCAGAAGCTTTTTCCCAGGGTGGAAGAGTCAATTACTAGGGGACATAGATTTAAGGTGAGAGGAGAAAACTATAGCGGAGATGTGGGGGGTAAGTTTTTTATACAGAGGGTAGTGAGTGTCTGGAATTCACTGCCAGAGGAGGTGGTGGAAGCAGGTACGATAGTGGCGTTTAAGAGGCAGCTTGACAAATACATGAATAGGATGGGAATAGAGGGATATGGACCCCGGAAGTGCAAAATGTTTTAGTTGACGGGCAATATGATTGGCGCAGGCTTGGAGGGCCGAAGGGCCTGTTCCTGTGCTGTACTTTTCTTTGTTCTTTGTTCTTTGTTCTTTGTACACCATGGTGAATGACAGGGGGAATCTTTCACATCCATCGGACAGGAGATTTAACACCCAGGTTTAATGCTTCACCTGCAAGACGGCACCTCCATCAGTGCAACACTCCCTTAATACTAACCCAACAGTGCAGTACTCCCCCAGCACTGCCCCTCAGACATTGCAGTGCTCCCTCAACACCGCTGCTCCAGCAGCATAGTCCTCACTCAATGCACTCCACTAGAGTATCAGTCTAGATTTCAGCGCTCAAATCTCTGGAGTTAAAGCCGCAGGAAATGATTGTTTTCTGTCAGATAGTGCAAGGTCCATGTGTGTGTCTCCGTGTCCGCTTCTGTATGATCTGTGTGTGTGTCTCAGTACCAGCTCTTGTACGGTCCGTTTGTGTGTCTCAGTGTCAGCTCCTGTATGGTCCGTGTGTGTGTCTCAGTGTCAGTGCCTGTTTGGTCTGTGTGTGTGTGTCTCAGTGTCAGCTCCTGTATGGTCCGTGTGTGTGTCTCTTTGTCAGCTCCTGTACAGTCCGTGTGTGTGTCTCAGTGTTAGCTCCTGTATGATCTGTGAGTGTGTCTCAGTGTCAGCTCCTGTATGGTCCGTGTGTATGTCTCAGTGTCAGCTCCTGTACAGTCCGTGTGTGTGTCTCAGTGTCAGCTCCTGTACAGTCTGTGTGTGTGTCTCAGTGTCAGCTCCTGTACGGTCTGTGTGTGTGTGTCTCAGTGTCAGCTCCTGTACGGTCTGTGTGTGTGTCTCAGTGTCAGCTCCTGTACGGTCTGTGTGTGTGTCTCAGTGTCAGCTCCTGTACGGTCTGTGTGTGTGTGTCTCAGTGTCAGCTCCTGTATGGTCTGTGTGTGTGTCTCAGTGTCAGCTCCTGTATGGTCTGTGTGTGTGTCTCAGTGTCAGCTCCAGTACGGTCTGTGTGTGTGTCTCAGTGACAGCTCCTGTCCGGTCCGTGTGTGTGTGTCTCATTGTCAGCTCCTGTACGGTCCGTGTGTGTGTCTCAGTGTCAGCTCCTGTACGGTCCGTGTGTGTGTCTCAGTGTCAGGTCCTCTACGGTACGTGTGTGTGTGTCTCAGTGTCAGGTCCTCTACGGTACGTGTGTGTGTGTCTCAGTGTCAGGTCCTCTACGGTACGTGTGTGTGTGTCTCAGTGTCTGCTCCTGTACGGTCTGTGTGTGTCTCAGTGTCAGCTCCTGTACGGTCCGTGTGTGTGTCTCAGTTTCAGTTCCTGTACAGTCCGTGTGTGTGTCTCAGCTTTATGTCTTGTGTAAATGCGTTCATTGGCCAACTGAACTCTACCTGCACGCCTTCCTATGTCCTCATCAATTGCTGCTTGCAATCAATAACGGGGAGAGTCTTATGTAAGAATGAACAGTGTTGGTTTATTGAGACATAGGGCAGAACACCAGATCATATGTGCTCACTCAGAAACCTCCAGAACGAGGCTTACTGTTCCCAGTTGCCCGCGCTGTACAGTGATTCGTCAGTGTTGTCACATGATCAGTACACTTGCATTCTTTTAAAGGAACAGGGTACCTCACTTTACCACATCCCTCCCCCTTTACTTAAAAGTGCAGCTAACAAGTTTAAAACACATTAACTATTTACACAATAACTATTTACAGGTCAAGCCTCTCAGGAGGCCCTCCTTTGAGAGGTTGAGCATCATAGCCCAACAACCTTGGCTGGTGTTCCCGAGACCTCCTTTTCAGGGACAGTTCCCCACCATGTCCCTCAGTGGATGGTTTCACCATCTTGCGGGTGTAGTCACATTCACTCCTGCTGCCCCTCCCCTCCCAGCTGAAACAGATATAGGGTTAACAAGAACAATGCAATACAACGATGAGCTACATGATGTGTGAGGAGAAAGATGAAAAGGAAAAAAGAATCTTTTTTGTTTTTCTTTCCGAGGACTGTCAATAATTTCTCTTTCTTCCTGTGTGTCCTTTTCTTGGGAGCACTGGCCCATATCTTTGTCTTCTCTTTAATTTCACTGTTGGCTGGACTAGAGTCAGGTGTGAGCTGAGTGTGAATGAGCTCAGCAAGTTGGGTTTTCCGACAGCTCTTCTGAGAATTCAGCGCCTTCTAGTTTTGAAACTTCAGGTCTTTTACGCAGCTGCTGCTTCAGCTCTTCCAACTCTTTCCTATTCTCATTAATCATTTCCTGGAGAATCTCATATCGTTGCCCCTTCTCAGCTAATTTGTTCCAGATACAGCCTTAACTCTTCCTTTTATTCTTCATATCTTTCTTGTGGCACAAATTGGGAACTGGTTGAATTTTCTAGTGCACGAAAGCCCTTTAACAGATTTTCCATTTCCTGTCGAAGGATTGCTGACTTCAACTTGATCTCTATCCCAGTGTAACGCTTCCGCCGGCTTCTCCCGTTGGCTCTTTGCATGTTCATTGTTTTCTTGCAGCAACACTTTTGGTTTTGAATTGGGAGATTAATAGACCCTCAAGATCTGTCTCTCCCAGCCAGTTCCTCCCAAGGAGACTCGGTCCCCTGTCTGACATTACAAATAGGGGTAATTTTGCAGACTGTTCCTCATACTGCATCTTGACCTGACACACCCCTTTTACATTTATTTCTCTGCCTGTGTATGTTCTCAGCTTTGTATCTGAAACTTCAAACTTCAAAAGATGGGTTCCTTTACTCAGATATCTAAATGTTTGCTCTCCAATGACGGACATTTACCCTCCAGTATCAACTTCCATCTTAATGGGTTGTATGTTAACTGTAATGATTACTTGGACTGACTCAGTTCTACCCACTTTGAGGTTATATAATGGATGGGAGTCTGATTCTATTTCTTCTGGTTCTTCCATGAGACATATTTCATACTTTTCCCTTCCACCTTTATAGTGTTGCTTTAGCCTTTCTCTGCAGTTAAGATTGGCCGGGTGGTTAACAGTGAGGTTGAGTGTCTTGGGCTACAGGAAGATATAGACGGGATGGTCAAATGGGCAGATAAATGGCAGATGGAATTTAACCCTGAAAAGTATGAGGTGATACACTTTGGAAGGAGTAATTTGACAAGGAAATATTCAATAAACGGCATGACACTAGGAAGTTCTGAGGAACAAAGTGACCTTGGCGTGTGTGTCCATAGATCTCTGAAGGCAGAGGGGCATGTTCGTGGGGTGGTGAAAAAGTCATTTGGGACACTTGCCTTTATCAATCGAGGCATAGATCACAAAAGTAGGGAGGTCATGTTGGAGTTGTATAGAATCTTGGTGAGACCGCAGCTGGAGTACTGTGTGCAGTTCTGGTTGCCACATTATAGGAAGGATGTGATTGCACTGGAGGGGGTGCAGAGGAGATTCACCAGGGTGTTGCCTGGGATGAAACATTTAAGTTATGAAGAGAGGTTGGATAGACTTGGGTTGTTTTCGCTGGAGCAGAGAAGACTGAGGGGTGACCTGATCGAGGTGGACAAGATTATGAGGGGCACGGACAGGGTGGATAGGGAGCAGCTGTTCCCCTTAGTTGAAGGGTCAGTCACAAGGGGACATAAGTTCAAGGTGAGGGGCAGGAGGTTTAGGGGGGATGTGAGGAAAAGCTTTATTACCCAGAGGGTGGTGAGGGTCTGGAATGCGCTGCCTGGGAGTGTGATGGAGACAGGTTGCCTCACATCCTTTAAAAAGTACCTGGATAAGCACTTGGCACGTCATAACATTCAAGGCTATGGGCCAAGTGCTGGTAAATGGGATTAGGTAGGTAGGTCAAGTGTTTCTCACGTGTCAGTGCAGACTCGATGGGCCGAAGGGCCTCTTCTGCACTGTGGTTCTGTGATTGTGTGATTTGGTGATTGTGTGATTTGGTGATTCTGTGATTTGGTGATTGTGTGATTTGGTGATTGTGTGATTTGGTGATTCTGTGATTTGGTGATTGTGTGATTTGGTGATTGTGTGATTTGGTGATTGTGTGATTTGGTGATTCTGTGATTTGGTGATTCTGTGACTGTGATTCTCTGCAGTGCCACCTGATGTGGCTATAGTGGTGGCAGAAAAGCCACTCAACTTGGTTGAATTGTCGTTCCCTCACTGGAGGCCTGGGTGTATTTCTTTCATTCACTTTGTGGGTTTTCACTGCGGTACTGTTGTTTTTCAATGGTCTGGAGCTAGACAGCGTTTCCCGGCTTTCCAGGGAGTCCCAGGTTTTCACCCTTTTTGTTGCCAGATTGTCCCGCTCAATCAGCTGGTTGGCACCATTTTGTGTATCTTCTATAACTTTGGAATTTCTAACAGCACTCTCCATCGAGGTAGCCAATTCAAACACCTTATTGAAGCCGAGACTAGGTTGGGCCGGCAAACACCTTTGGACAATATCATCTCCAATCCTGCATATCAGTAGGTTTCTCAACATATCATTAATGGGCGTTCCGAATTCGCAATGTTCAGTTATTGCCTTTAAAACAGTCATGTAGTCAGCTATTGTCCCTCTGAAAGCCTGTTCCTTGAATTGAACTTGAAGCGCTGCAGAGTAACTGAGGGCTTTGGTCTCAGGTGCCTCTGTACTATTTTTATTAACTCGTCCAAAGTTTTTGAGTCTGGGGTGCTGGGTGACGTGAGGCTGTGGACCAGCCCATACGTTTGACTCCCACTTGAGGACAAAAGAATCACCCTCTTCTTCCCCCCACCCCAGTCCCTGCGATGTTGTTAGTGGGGTTTGACATGCTGAGACCAGTCATCTGAAATGGGGTGAAATGGATCGACGCTCCCGAACTGCGGCATTGCGAATAGCTGCAAGGGAGCTGCACTTCCGATAGGCTTTCCAGATAATGAGGAATTGGGATGTTTGGATTACCGTGGAGTCACCCTCTCTCTGGGGTCTTATAATTTCCTGACTATCACCATTTTTCATGTATTTCCCAGTTTAAATGTTTTGCCGCTTTAAGAGTAGTCACTGGTTTCTTAAATCTGTCTCTGCAGCTGTTTGTTTTTCTCTGCTGGGTTTGGTGCTTTTTTTGAGTTTTGGTGGGATCTGTGTGATCGTGATTCTGCCAGGCTTTTTATAAACGTTAAACTGTGGCACTGCTTTCTGCTCCGATTGTCGGCTCTCACCTATTTTACACGTAAGTACAGGTGCACTTTCAAATGCTCTGCTCGTCCAACTTGAAATTTATTTTCTTTTGTTCTTTATCCTCATCGCCACTTTTACGTCTTTGGTAAATGAGTTCATTGGCCAACTGAACTCTACCTGCACGCTTTCCTATGTTCTCATCAGTTGCTGCTTGCAATCAATAATGGGGAGAGACTGATGTAAGAATAAACAGTGAGTGTGTCTCAGTGTCAGCTCATGTACAGTCTGTGTGTGTGTCTCAGTGTCAGTGCCTGTACAGTCTGTGTGTGTGTCTCAGTGTCAGCTCCTGTACAGTCTGTGTGTGTGTGTCAGTGTCAGCTCATGTACGATCTGTGTGTGTGTCTCAGTGTCAGCTCCTGTACAGTCTGTGTGTGTGTCTCAGTGTCAGCTCCTGTACAGTCTGTGTGTGTGTCTCAGTGTCAGCTCATGTACGATCTGTGTGTGTCTCAGTGTCAGTGCCTGGATGGTCTGTGTGTGTCTCTGTGTCAGCTCCTGTACAGTCCGTGCGTGTGTCTCTGTGTCAGCTCCTGTACGGTCCGTGTGTGTGTCTCAGTGTCAGTGCCTGTACGGTCCGTGTGTGTGTCTCAGTGTCAGTGCCTGTACCTGGGTAGCTGATTCTGTCCAACAATCTTTGTTCAGTTGAGAATGTTGACCTGTGTATAAAAACTGTGAAGCTGCAGCATTGCGACTCAAGCATCTGCTTTCAACAGCTTTAAATAAAAGTTGATAAAAAAACATGATGAGTGTGGAGATACAATCTGTGAATTTGACTTACAGTTCTGAGAGTCAATGGGATTCTGACAGAAAACTGTTCAAACAAAGCAAGATAAATAAGCCAAGGTTACTTAGCGACTGAAAGAAAGCAGCTTAAGAACAGTGTAAGTCCAAAAAGAAATAATCAAAAGGGCTTTTTTGCTCTGAATCTGACTCTGCTCCAGGTGATCTCTGTTTGTTCGATGTAACATCACGCAGTGACAGTGAAACTATTCATTCCTCTGGTCCTGGGAATTACAGCTGCTGGTACAGAATTCACACAGCGAACTTCCAAATTTCAAACAAAATCAATCGAGAGCAACAAGACGAGGGCAGCCTCTCTACTGGTGGCATCAGAGGAGGCAATGCAGCACTATATGAAAGAAAATGATTCACTTCATTCAGCTCCTGTATGGTCCGTGTGTGTGTCTCAGTGTCAGCTCCTGTACAGTCTGTGTGTGTGTGTCTCAGTGTCAGCTCCTGTATAGTCTGTGTGTGTGTGTCTCAGTGTCAACTCCTGTACGGTCCATGTGTGTGTCTCAGTGTCAGCTCCTGTACGTTCCGTGTGTTTGCGTTTCTCAGTGTCAGCTCATGTACTTTCTGTGTGTGTGTCTCAGTGTCAGCTCATGTACTGTCTGTGTGTGTGTGTCAGTGTCAGCTCCTGTACGGTCCGTGTGTGTGTATCAGTGACAGCTCCTGTACAGTCCATGTGTGTGTCTCAGTGTCAACTCCTGTAGGGTCCGTGTGTGTCTCAGTGTCAACTATTGTATGGTCTGTGGGTGTGTCTCAGTGTCAGCTCCTGTACGGTCTGTGTGTGTGTCTCAGTGTCAGCTCCTGTACAGTCCGTGTGTGTGTCTCAGTGTCAGCTCCTGTACAGTCCATTTGTGTGTCTCAGTGTCAGCTTCTGTACAGTCCGTGTGTGTGTCTCAGTGTCAGCTCTTGTACAGTCGGTGTGTGTGTCTCAGTGTCAGCTCCTGTACAGTCCATGTGTGTGTCTCAGTGTCAACTCCTGTAGGGTCTGTGTGTGTGTCTCAGTGTCAGCTCCTGTACGGTCTGTGTGCGTGTCTCAGTGTCAGCTTCTGTATGGTCCGTGCGTGTGTCTCAGTGTCAGCTCCTGTACGGTCAATGTGTGTGTCTCAGTGTCAGCTCCTGTACGGTCCGTGTGTGTGTCTCAGTATCAGTTCCTGTACGGTCCGTGTGTGTGTGTCTCAGTGTCAGCTCCAGTATGGTCCGTGTGTGTGTGTCTCAGTATCAGCTCCTGTACGGTCCGTGTGTGTGTCTCAGTGTCAGCTCCTGTACGGTCCATGTGTGTGTCTCAGTGTCAGCTCCTGTACGGTCCATGTGTGTGTCTCAGTGTCAGCTCCTCTACAGTCCGGTTGTGTGTCTCAGTGTCAGCTCCTGTACGGTCCATGTGTGTGTCTCAGTGTCAGCTCCTCTACAGTCCGGTTGTGTGTCTCAGTGTCAGCTCCTGTACGGTCCGTGTGTGTGTGTCTCAGTGTCAGCTCCTGTACGGTCCGTGTGTGTGTCTCATTGTAAGCTCTTGTAAGGTCTGTGTGTGTGTGTCTCAGTATCAGCTCCTGTATGGTCCGTGTGTGTGTCTCAGTGTCAGCTCCTGTACGGTCCATGTGTCTGTGTCTCAGTGTCAGCTCCTGTACGGTCCATGTGTGTGTGTCTCAGTGTCAGCTCCTGTACGGTCCGTGTGTGTGTCTCAGTGCCAGCTCCTGTATGGTCCGTGTGTGTGTGTCTCAGTGTCAGCTCCTGTACGGTCCGTGTGTGTGTCTCAGTGTCAGCTCCTGTACGGTCCGTGTGTGTGTCTCAGTGTCAGCTCCTGTACGGTCAATGTGTGTGTCTCAGTGTCACTCCCTGTACGGTCTGTGTGTGTGTCTGAGTGTCAGCTCTGGCACAGTGTGTGCGTGTGTCTCAGTGTCAGCTCCTGTATGGTCCATGTGTGTCTCAGTGTCAGCTCCTGTACAGTCTGTGTGTGTTTCTCAGTGTCAGCTCCTGTATGGTCCGTGTGTGTTTCTCAGTATCAGCTCCTGTATGGTCCATGTGTGTGTGTCAGTGTCAGCTCCTGTGCGGTCTATGTGTGTGTCTCAGTGTCAGCTCTTGTACAGTCCATGTGTGTTTCTCAGTGGCAGCTCCTGTACGGTCTGCGTGTGTGTCTCATTATCAGCTCCTGTACGGTCCGTGTGTGTGTCTGTGTCAGCTCCTGTACGGTCCGTGTGTGTCTCAGTGTCAGCTCCTGTACGGTCCGTGTGTGTGTCTCAGTGTCAGCTCCTGTACGGTCAATGTGTGTGTCTCAGTGTCACTTCCTGTACGGTCTGTGTGTGTGTCTGAGTGTCAGCTCTGGCACAGTGTGTGCGTGTGTCTCAGTGTCAGCTCCTGTATGGTCCATGTGTGTCTCAGTGTCAGCTCCTGTACAGTCTGTGTGTGTTTCTCAGTGTCAGCTCCTGTATGGTCCGTGTGTGTTTCTCAGTATCAGCTCCTGTATGGTCCATGTGTGTGTGTCAGTGTCAGCTCCTGTGCGGTCCATGTGTGTGTCTCAGTGTCAGCTCTTGTACAGTCTGTGTGTATGTCTCAGTGTCAGCTCTTGTACAGTCCGTGTGTGTTTCTCAGTGGCAGCTCCTGTATGGTCCTTGTGTGTCACAGTGTCAGCTCCTGTACGGTCTGTGTGTGTGTTTCTCAGTGTCAGCTCCTGTACAGTCCGTGTGTGTTTCTCAGTTTCAGGTCCTGTACGGTCCGTGTGTGTGTCTCAGTGTCAGCTCCTGTGCTGTCCGTGTGTGTGTCTCAGTGTCAGCTCCTGTTGGGTCCGTGTGTGTGTCTCAGTCTCAGCTCTTGTACAGTCCGTGTCTGTTTCTCAGTGTCGGCTCCTGTACAGTCCTTGTGTGTTTCTCAGTGTCAGGTCCTGTACGGTCCATGTGTGTGTCTCAGTGTCAGCTCCTGTAGCGTCCGTGTGTGTGTCTCAGTCTCAGCTCTTGTACAGTCCGTGTCTGTTTCTCAGTGTCAGCTCCTGTACGATCCGTGTGTGTGTCTCAGTGTCAGCTCCTGTACGGTCCATGTGTGTGTGTCTCAGTGTCAGCTCCTGTACGGTCCATGTGTGTGTCTCAGTGTCAGCACCTGTACAGTCCGTGTGTGTGTCTCTGTGTCAGCTCCTGTACGGTCCGTGTGTGTGTCTCAGTGTCAGCTCCTGTCCGGTCCGTGTGTGTGTGTCTCAGTGTCAGCTCCTGTACGGTCCATGTGTGTATGTCTCATTGTCAGATCCTGTATGGTCTGTGTGTGTGTCTCTGTGTCAGCTCCTGTACATTCCGTGTGTGTGTATCCCAGTGTCAGCTCCTGTACGGTCCGTGCGTGTGTCTCTCAGTGTCAGCTCCAGTACGGTCCTTGTGTGTGTCTCATTGTAAGCTCCTGTAAGGTCTGTGTGTGTGTGTCTCAGTATCAGCTCCTGTATGGTCCGTGTCTGTGTCTCAGTGTCAGCTCCTGTACGGTCCGTGTGCGTGTGTCTCAGTGTCAGCTCCTGTATGGTCCATGTGTGTCTCAGTGTCAGCTCCTGTACGATCTGTGTGTGTGTGTGTCTCAGTGTCAGCTCCTGTACAGTCTGTGTGTGTTTCTCAGTGTCAGCTCCTGTATGGTCCGTGTGTGTTTCTCAGTATCAGCTCCTGTACGGTCCATGTGTGTGTGTCAGTGTCAGCTCCTGTGCGGTCCATGTGTGTGTCTCAGTGTCAGCTTTTGTACAGTCCGTGTGTATGTCTCAGTGTCAGCTCTTGTACAGTCCGTGTGTGTTTCTCAGTGTCAGCTCCTGTACGGTCTGCGTTTGCGTCTCATTAACAGCTCCTGTACGGTCCGTGTGTGTCTCAGTTTCAGCTCCTGTACGGTCCGTGTGTGTGTCTCAGTGTCAGCTCCTGTACAGTCCGTATGTGCGTCTCAGTGTCAGCTCCTGTACGGTCCATGTGTGTGTCTCAGTGTCAGCTCCTGTACGGTCCATGTGTGTGTCTCAGTGTCAGCTCCTGTACAGTCCGCTTGTGTGTCTCAGTGTCAGCTCCTGTACGGTCCGTGTGTGTGTGTCTCAGTGTCAGCTCCTGTACGGTCCGTGTGTGTGTCTCATTGTAAGCTCCTGTAAGGTCTGTGTGTGTGTGTCTCAGTATCAGCTCCAGTATGGTCCGTGTGTGTGTCTCAGTGTCAGCTCCTGTACGGTCCGTGTGTGTGTCTCAGTGTCAGCTCCTGTACAGTCCGTATGTGCGTCTCAGTGTCAGCTCCTGTACGGTCCATGTGTGTGTCTCAGTGTCAGCTCCTGTACGGTCCATGTGTGTGTCTCAGTGTCAGCTCCTGTACAGTCCGCTTGTGTGTCTCAGTGTCAGCTCCTGTACGGTCCGTGTGTGTGTGTCTCAGTGTCAGCTCCTGTACGGTCCGTGTGTGTGTCTCATTGTAAGCTCCTGTAAGGTCTGTGTGTGTGTGTCTCAGTATCAGCTCCAGTATGGTCCGTGTGTGTGTCTCAGTGTCAGCTCCTGTACGGTCCATGTGTCTGTGTCTCAGTGTCAGCTCCTGTACGGTCCGTGTGTGTGTCTCAGTGCCAGCTCCTGTACGGTCCGTGTGTGTGTGTCTCAGTGTCAGCTCCTGTACGGTCCGTGTGTGTGTCTCAGTGTCAGCTCCTGTACGGTCCGTGTGTGTGTCTCAGTGTCAGCTCCTGTACGGTCAATGTGTGTGTCTCAGTGTCACTCCCTGTACGGTCTGTGTGTGTGTCTGAGTGTCAGCTCTGGCACAGTGTGTGCGTGTGTCTCAGTGTCAGCTCCTGTATGGTCCATGTGTGTCTCAGTGTCAGCTCCTGTACAGTCTGTGTGTGTTTCTCAGTGTCAGCTCCTGTATGGTCCGTGTGTGTTTCTCAGTATCAGCTCCTGTATGGTCCATGTGTGTGTGTCAGTGTCAGCTCCTGTGCGGTCTATGTGTGTGTCTCAGTGTCAGCTCTTGTACAGTCCATGTGTATGTCTCAGTGTCAGCTCTTGTACAGTCCGTGTGTGTTTCTCAGTGGCAGCTCCTGTACGGTCTGCGTGTGTGTCTCATTATCAGCTCCTGTACGGTCCGTGTTTGTGTCTGTGTCAGCTCCTGTACGGTCCGTGTGTGTCTCAGTGTCAGCTCCTGTACAGTCCGTGTGTGTGCCTCAGTGTCAGCTCCTGTACGGTCCATGTGTGTGTCTCAGTGTCAGCTCCTGTACGGTCAATGTGTGTATGTCTCATTGTCAGCTCCTGTAAGGTCTGTGTGTGTGTCTCAGTGTCAGCTTCTGTACGGTCTGTGTGTATGTCTCAGAGTCAGTTCCTGTACGGTCCATTTGTGTCTCAGTGTCAGCTCCTGTACAGTCCGTGTGTGTGCCTCAGTGTCAGCTCCTGTACGGTCCATGTGTGTGTCTCAGTGTCAGCTCCTGTACGGTCTGTGTGTGTGTCTCAGTGTCAGCTCCTGTACGGTCCGTGTGTGTGTCTCAGTGTCACCACCTGTACAGTCCGTGTGTGTGTCTCTGTGTCAGCTCCTGTACGGTCTGTGTGTGTGTCTCAGTGTCAGCTCCTTTACAGTCCATGTGTGTGTATCCCAGTGCCAGCTCCTGTACGGTCCGTGTGTGTGTGTCTCAGTGTCAGCTCCTGTACGGTCCGTGTGTGTGTCTCAGTGTCAGCTCCTGTACGGTCCGTGTATGTGTGTCTCAGTGTCAGCTCCTGTACGGTCCGTGCATGTGTGTCTCAGTGTCAGCTCCTGTACGGTGCGTGAGTCTCTCAGTTTCAGCTCCTGTACGGTCCGTGTGTGTGTGTCTCAGTGTCAGCTCCTGTACGGTCCGTGTGTGTGTCTCAGTGTCAGCTCCTGTACGGTCCGTGTGTGTGTCTCAGTGTCAGCTCCTGTACGGTCAATGTGTGTGTCTCAGTGTCACTCCCTGTACGGTCTGTGTGTGTGTCTGAGTGTCAGCTCTGGCACAGTGTGTTCGTGTGTCTTAGTGTCAGCTCCTGTATGGTCCATGTGTGTCTCAGTGTCAGCTCCTGTACAGTCTGTGTGTGTTTCTCAGTGTCAGCTCCTGTATGGTCCGTGTGTGTTTCTCAGTATCAGCTCCTGTATGGTCCATGTGTGTGTGTCAGTGTCAGCTCCTGTGCGGTCCATGTGTGTGTCTCAGTGTCAGCTCTTGTACATTCCGTGTGTATGTCTCAGTGTCAGCTCTTGTACAGTCCGTGTGTGTTTCTCAGTGGCAGCTCCTGTACGGTCTGCGTGTGTGTCTCATTATCAGCTCCTGTACGGTCCGTGTGTGTGTCTGTGTCAGCTCCTGTACGGTCCGTGTGTGTCTCAGTGTCAGCTCCTGTACGGTCCGTGTGTGTGTCTCAGTGTCAGCTCCTGTACGGTCAATGTGTGTGTCTCAGTGTCACTTCCTGTACGGTCTGTGTGTGTGTCTGAGTGTCAGCTCTGTCACTGTGTGTGCGTGTGTCTCAGTGTCAGCTCCTGTATGGTCCATGTGTGTCTCAGTGTCAGCTCCTGTACAGTCTGTGTGTGTTTCTCAGTGTCAGCTCATGTATGGTCCGTGTGTGTTTCTCAGTATCAGCTCCTGTACGGTCCATGTGTGTGTGTCAGTGTCAGCTCCTGTGCGGTCCATGTGTGTGTCTCAGTGTCAGCTCCTGTACGGTCCATGTGTGTGTCTCAGTGTCAGCTCCTGTACGGTCCATGTGTGTGTCTCAGTGTCAGCTCCTGTACAGTCCGCGTGTGTGTCTCAGTGTCAGCTCCTGTACGGTCCGTATGTGTGTCTCATTGTAAGCTCCTGTAAGGTCTGTGTGTGTGTGTCTCAGTATCAGCTCCTGTATGGTCTGTGTGTGTGTCTCAGTGTCAGCTCCTGTACGGTCCATGTGTCTGTGTCTCAGTGTCAGCTCCTGTACGGTCCGTGTGTGTGTGTCTCAGTGTCAGCTCCTGTACGGTCCGTGTGTGTGTCTCAGTGTTAGCTCCTGTACGGTCCGTGTGTGTGTGTCTCAGTGTCAGCTCCTGTACGGTCTGTGTGTGTGTCTCAGTGTCAGCTCCTGTACGGTCCGTGTGTGTGTCTCAGTGTCACTACCTGTACAGTCCGTGTGTGTGTCTCAGTGTCAGCTCCTGTACGGTCTGTGTGTGTGTCTCAGTGTCAGCTCCTTTACAGTCCATGTGTGTGTATCCCAGTGCCAGCTCCTGTACGGTCCGTGTGTGTGTGTCTCAGTGTCAGCTCCTGTACGGTCCGTGTGTGTGCCTCAGTGTCACCTCCTGTACGGTCCATGTGTGTGTCTCAGTGTCAGCTCCTGTACGGTCCACGTGTGTGTCTCAGTGTCAGCTCCTGTACAGTCCGTGTGTGTATGTCTCAGTGTCAGCTCCTGTACGCTCCGTGTGTGTGTCTCATTGTAAGCTCCTGTAAGGTGTGTGTGTGTGTGTCTCAGTGTCAGCTCCTGTACGGTCCATGTGTCTGTGTCTCAGTGTCAGCTCCTGTATGGTCCGTGTGCGTGTGTCTCAATGTCAGCTCCTGTACGGTCCGTGTGTGTGTCTCAGTGTCAGCTCTTGTACGGTCCGTGTGTGTGTCTCAGTGTCAGCTCCTGTACGGTCAATGTGTGTGTCTCAGTGTCACTTCCTGTACGGTCTGTGTGTGTGTCTGAGTGTCAGCTCTGGTATAGTGTGTGCGTGTGTCTCAGTGTCAGCTCCTGTATGGTCCATGTGTGTCTCAGTGTCAGCTCCTGTACAGTCTGTGTGTGTGTGTCTCAGTGTCAGCTCCTGTACAGTCCGTGTGTGTTTCTCAGTGTCAGCTCCTGTATGGTCCGTGTGTGTTTCTCAGTATCAGCTCCTGTACGGTCCTTGTGTGTGTGTCAGTGTCAGCTCCTGTGCGGTCCATGTGTGTGTCTCAGTGTCAGCTCTTGTACAGTCCATGTGTATGTCTCAGTGTCAGCACTTTTACAGCCCGTGTGGGTTTCTCATTGTCAGCTCCTGTACGGTCTGCGTGTGTGTCTCATTAACAGCTCCTGTACGGTCCGTGTGTGTGTCTCAGTGTCAGCTCCTGTACGGTCCGTGTGTGTCTCAGTGTCAGCTCCTGTACTGTCCGTGTGTGTGTCTCAGTGTCAGCTCCTGTACGGTCCGTATGTGCGTCTCAGTATCAGCTCTTGTACCGTCCGTGTGTGTGTCTCTTTGTCAGCTCTTGTACGGTCCGTGTGTGTGTCTCAGTGTCAGCTCTTGTATAGTCCTTGTGTTTTTCCCAGTGTCAGCTCCTGTACGGTCTGTGTGTGTGTCTCAATGTCAGCTGCTGTATAGTCTGTGTGTGTTTCTCAGTGTCAGCTCCTGTACGGTCTGTGTGTGTTTGTCTCAGTGTCAGCTCCTGTATGGTCTGTGTGTGTGTGTCTCAGTGTCAGCTCCTGTACAGTCCGTGTGTCTGTCTCAGTGTCAGCTCCTGTACAGTCCGTGTGTTTGTCTCAGTGTCAGCTCCTGTATGGTCCTTGTGTGTCACAGTGTCAGCTCCTGTACGGTCTGTGTGTGTGTCTCAGTGTCAGCTCCTGTACGGTCCGTGTGTGTGTCTCAGTGTCAGCTCCTGTATGGTCCATGTGTCTCTCAGTGTCAGCTCTTGTACAGTCCATGTGTGTTTCTCAGTGTCAGGTCCTGTACGGTCCGTGTGTGTGTCTCAGTGTCAGCTCCTGTGCTGTCCGTGTGTCTGCCTCAGTGTGAGCTCCTGTAGGGTCCGTGTGTGTGTCTCAGTCTCAGCTCTTGTACAGCCCGTGTCTGTTTCGCAGTTTCAGCTCCTGTACGGTCCATGTGTGTGTGTCTCAGTGTCAGCTCCTGTACGGTCCGTGTGTGTGTCTCAGTGTCAGCTCCTGTATGGTCCATGTGTGTGTGTCTCAGTGTCAGCTCCTGTACGGTCTGTGTGTGTGTCTCAGGGTCAGCTCCTGTACGGTCCGTGTGTGTGTCTCAGTGTCAGCACCTGTACAGTCCGTGTGTGTTTCTCAGTGTCAGCTCCTGTCCGGTCCGTGTGTGTATGTCTCATTGTCAGCTCCTGTACGGTCTGTGTGTGTGTCTCAGTGTCATCTCCTGTACAGTCCATGTGTGTGTATCCCAGTGTCAGCTCCTGTACGGACCGTGTGTGTGTGTCTCAGTGTCAGCTTCTGTACGGTCTGTGTGTATGTCTCAGATTCAGTTCCTGTACGGTCCGTTTGTGTCTCAGTGTCAGCTCCTGTACAGTCCGTGTGTGTGCCTCAGTGTCACCTCCTGTACGGTCCATGTGTGTGTCTCAGTGTCAGCTCCTGTACGGTCCACGTGTGTGTCTCAGTGTCAGCTCCTGTACAGTCCGTGTGTGTGTGTCTCAGTGTCAGCTCCTGTACGCTCAGTGTGTGTGTCTCATTGTAAGCTCCTGTAAGGTGTGTGTGTGTGTGTCTCAGTTTCAGCTCCTATATGGTCCGTGTGTGTGTCTCAATGTCAGCTCCTGTACGGTCCATGTGTCTGTGTCTCAGTGTCAGCTCCTGTACGGTCCGTGTGTGTGTGTCTCAGTGTCAGCTCCTGTATAGTCCATGTGTCTGTGTCTCAGTGTCAGCTCCTGTACGGTCCGTGTGTGTGTGTCTCAGTGTCAGCTCCTGTACGGTCCATGTGTGTGTATCCCAGTGTCATCTCCTGTACGGTCCACGTGTGTGTCTCAGTGTCAGCTCCTGTACAGTCCGTGTGTTTGTGTGTCTCAGCGTCAGCTCCTGTAGGGTCCGTGTGTGTCTCTCAGTGTCAGCTCCTATATGGTCCGTCTGTGTGTCTCAGTGTCAGCTCCTGTACGGTCCATGTGTGTGTGTCTCAGTGTCAGCTCCTGTACGGTCTGTGTGTGTGTCTCAGTGTCAGCTCCTGTTAGGTCCGTATGTGTGTCTCAGTGTCAGCACCTGTACAGTCCGTGTGTGTGTCTCTGTGTCAGCTCCTGTATGGTCCATGTGTGTGTCTCAGTGTCAGGTCCTCTACGGTCCGTGTGTGTGTTTCTCAGTGTCAGCCCCTGTGCGGTCTATGTGTGTGTCTCAGTGTCAGCTCCTGTACGGTCTGTGTGTGTCTCAGTATCAGCTCCTGTATGGTCTGTGTGTGTGTGTCTCAGTGTCAGCTCCTGTACGGTCCGTGTGTGTTTCTCAGTGTCAACTCCTGTACGGTCCATGTGTGTGTCCCTGTGTCAGCTCCTGTACGGTCCGTGTGTGTCTCAGTGTCAGCTCCTGTACGGTCCGTGTGTGTGCCTCAGTGTCAGCTCCTGTACGGTCCGTGTGTCTGTGTGTCTCAGTGTCACGTCCTGCACAGTCCATGTGTGTGTGTCTCATCGTCAGCTCCTGTACAGTCCGTGTGTGTGTTTCTCATTGTCAGCTCCTCTAAAGTCCGTGTGTGTCTCTCAGTGTCAGCTCCTGTACAGTCCGTGTGTGTGTCTCAGTGTTTGCTCCTGTACGTTCCTTGTGTGTGTCTCAGTCTCATCTCTTGTACAGTCCGTGTGTGTGTCTCAGTGTCAGCTCCTGTATGGTTCCTTTGTGTGTCTCAGTGTCAGCTCTTGTACAGTCCGTGTGTGTTTCTCAGTGTCAGCTCCTGTACAGTCCGTTTGTGTTTCTCAGTGTCAGCTCCTGTACAGTCCGTTTGTGTGTCTCAGTGTCAGCTCTTGTACAGTCCGTGTGTGTTTCTCTGTGTCAGCTCCTCTACAGTCAGTGTGTGTTTCTCAGTGTCGGCTCCAGTACGGCCCGTGTGTGTGTCTCAGTGTCAGCTCCTGTACGGTCCGTGTGTGTGTCTCAGTGTCAGCTCCTGTAGGGTGCGTGTGTGTCTCTGTGTCAGCTCCTGTATGGTCCATTTGTGTGTCTCAGTGTCAGCTCCTGTAGGGTCCGTGTGTGGGTCTCAGTGTCAGCTCCTGTATGGTCCGCGTGTGTGTCTCAGTGTCAGCTCCTGTACGGTCCGTGTGTGTGTCTCAGTGTCAGCTCCTGTAGGGTCTGTGTGTGGGTCTCAGTGTCAGTACCTGTATGGTACGTGTGTGTGTGTCTCAGTGTCAGCTCCTGTGAGGCCCGTGTGTCTGTCTCAGTGTCAGTGTCAGTACATGTACAGTAAGCATCCTGTAAAAGTGAACGATTCATTGCTAGGCTCTGTTCATTCACTGTTCTAAAGAATAAAATCCCCAATAAGTCGCATTGTGCCACCAGCTGTAAGAAATACACTTGAATGATCCCATTAAAACTCAATTTATAACTGGTGTCAGATACAGATACAGGAGCACCTCAACATGGTAAAATAAAACTCTGACATCCAATCTCTGACTCAACAGCTGCAACAATACTTTACGACAATCAGACTGTGAAAACGCTCCAGCAAGAAGGCAGCCTACCCCTCAGGGCTCCATCAGTCCATACACTCAGTGACCTGCTGATGAATGATTCACGGATACATCTCCAGGTCCACATCTCCAATCAATCAATTCTGCAAAGCTTCTCTCAAATTCCCCCACTCCCTGTGCCCCTGTGTTAGAGGAGAGTGGCAGGGAGAGAGAAACACCAGCCCACAGCTGCTCAATTCCAACTCCAGCCTGTCTGCAGTCAGCACTGGCTATGAAAGGAACATAAACTCATGTTACAGCAACATCTTCCAACACCACAGGGCGTCAGATAAATAATGATGGGGACAATGTAGAGGGAGCTTTATCTGTATCTAACCCCGTGCTGTACCTGTCCTGGGAGTGTTTGATGGGGACAGTATAGAGGGAGATTTACTCTGTATCTAACCCCGTGCTGTACCTGTCCTGGGAGTGTTTGGTAGGGGCTGTGTAGATGGATATTTGCTCTGCCTCTTACCTGTGCTGTACTTGCCTTGGGTGTGTTTGGTGGGGAGAGTTAGAGGGGCCTTTACTCTTTATCTAACCCCGTGCTGTACCTGTCCTGGGAGTGTTTGATGGGGTCAGTGTAGAGGGAGATTTACTCTGTATCTAAACCCGTGCTGTACCTGTCCTGGGAGTGTTTGATGGGGACCGTGTGCAGGGAGCTTTACTCCGTATCTAACCCTGTGCTGTACCTGTCCTGGGAGTGTTTGTTTTGGAGAGTCCAAAGGGAACTTAACTCTGTACCTAACCCCTTCTTGTACATGTCCTGGGAGTGTTTGATGGGGACAGTGTAGAGGGAACTTTACTCTGTATCTAACCCCAAGCTGTACCTGTTCCGGGAGTGTTTGATAGGGACAGTATAGATGGAGATTTACTCTGTATCTTATCTGTGCTGTACTTGCCCTGGGTGTTTTTGATGGGGAGAGTTTAGAGGGACGATTACTCTGTATCAAACCATGTGCTGTACCTTTCCCTAGTGTGTTTGATGACGACAATGTAGAGGGAGCCTTACTCTGTATCTAACCCTATGCTGTACCTGTCCTAGGAGTGTTTGATGGGGACAATGTAGAGGGGGCTTTACTCTGTATCTAACCCTGTGCTGTACCTGCCCTGGGAGTGTTTCATGGGGACCGTGTAAAGGGAAATTTACTCTGTAACTAAGCCAGTGCTGTACCTGTCCTGGGAGTGTTTGATGGGGACAGTGTAGAGGGAGCTTTACTCTGTATCTAACCCCGTGCTGTACCTGTCCTGAGAGTGTTTGACGGGGACAGTGTAGAGGGACCTTTACTCTGTATCTAACCCCGTGTTGTACCTGTCCTGGGAGTGTTTGATGGGGACAGTGTAGAGGGAGATTTGCTCTGAGACTTTACTCACTGTGTGAGAAATCATCGTTTGTCATGACCACTGAAAATATCTCGGTGAGCTGCCAATGGTTCCTTTGTGCATCTTCCTCTCATTTCTCATTGTTGAATTCCGCGGTGACTCAGTTACTACTGAGCCACTAGCCATAATATTTCACTATGTGTCCGTTGCTGCCTATCTGCCAAATAGTGGAGATATCTGGCTGCTGGGTGTTTTTGGAATTAATATTTTGCAGCAACGTGAGTGGAAGATTGTATGAAACGGCTATGGTAATGTAAAATCCATTCTTGGAAAGGATGATTGAGGCTGAAGATAGAATCTGTTCCTTTGTTTGCAGAGCCAGCCGGTCAGTAATATGAGAACGGAGCAAGTATCAGGACAGTCATGATGGACAGAATGGCAATTCTCTGTGCTTGGTACTGACTGTTTTCTATATCCTGCTCCCCCTGATCTGATGGTTTATTTCCTGATATAGAAGTACTGGCGTTGTTTCACTATTTATCACACACAGCCTTCAGGTTCTGAAAAAAAGTTATGGGATTTACATATCCAGGCCAAACAAGCATATTTGCCAAGCTTCTGTCTCCCAATTGGTTTGCCAAGCTTATCTAGTCAGGGTGTGACTTCTCGAAATATTCTTCCTGTTCCCTTGGCTGAGCTGGGCTAGAGCCACAATTAAACAAGAGGCAACACTCTGGGAGGATTGTGAACAACTGCATGGCCATATTCTGCAATGCCAGGAGCCCTCTCAACACAGTTACACAACAAGCCAGAGCCAACTCAAGATCATTTCACAACAACCCTTTCTGAGGATATTCAGCCAGACAACATCGAGTATCGCCAACTTAGGGATCGATACCTTATCAAAGCTGCCACCCACCCAAGGTACATTTCAATATTAGGCCATGTATTTACAAAGTCCCTACGATAAATATTTGTTACCGCATGGGAAAGGCAAAAACTTACTTAGGTCAATCACCTTCTTCAAAACAACACCATCTCCAAACCCAAATATAATCTGTCTTTGCAGAAAACTGGGGTACAATACTGGTGGGCACAGGTCTGTCACTCTATAACACTGGGGTACAGTACTGGTGGGGATGGGTCTGTCACTGTATAACACTGGGGTACAGTACTGGTGGGGACAGGTCTGTCACTGTATAACATTGAAGTAAAGTACTGGTGGGGACAGGTCTGTCACTGTATAACACTAGGGTACAGTACTCTTGGGGACAGGTCTGTCACTGTATAACACTGGGGTAGAGCACTGTTGGGGACAGGTCTGTCACTGTATAACACAGGGGTACAGTACTGGAGGGGATTGATCTGTCACTGTATAACACTGGGGGACAGTACTGGTGGAGACAGGTCTGTCACTGTATAACACTGGGGTAGAGCACTGTTGGGGACAGGTCTGTCACTGGAAAAACACTGGGGTACAGTACTGGAGGGGATTGATCTGTCACTGTATAACGCTGTGGTACAGTATTGGTGGGGACAGGTCTGTCACTGTATAACACTAGGGTACAGTACTGGTGGAGATTGTTCTGTCAATGTCTAACACTGGGGTACAGTACTCTTGGGGACAGATCTGTCACTGTATAACACTGGGGTAGAGCACTGTTGGGGACAGGTCTGTCACTGTATAAAACTGGAGTACAGTACGGGTGGGGACAGGTCCGTCTCTGTATAACACTGGGGTACATTTCTGGAAGAGATGGGTCTGTCACTGTATAACACTGGGGTACAGTACTGGTGGGGACAGGTCTGTCACTGTATAACACTGAGGTAGAGTACTGGTGGGGACGGGTCTGTCACTATGTAACACTGAGGTACAGTATTGGTGGGGACAGGTCTATCACTGTATAACACTGGGGTAAAATACTGGTGGGGACAGGTCTGTCACTGTATAACACTGGGATACAGTACTGGCGGGGGCAGGTCTGTCACTGTATAACACTGGGGTACAGTACTGGTGAGGACATGTCTGTCACTCTATAACACTGGGGTACAACAATGGTGGGGACAGGTCTGCCACTGTATAACACTGGGGTACAGTACTGCTGGGGATGGGTCTGTCACTGTATAACACTGGGGTACAGTACTGGAAGAGATGGGTCTGTCACTGTATAACACTGGGGTACAGTACTGGTGGGGACAGGTCTGTCACTGTATAACACTGAGGTAGAGTACTGGTGGGACGGGTCTGTCACTATGTAACACTGGGGTACAGTACTGGTGGGGACAGGTCTTTCACACTATAACACTGTGATACAGTACTGGTGGGGACAGGTCTGTCACTGTATAACACTGGGGTACAGTACAGGTGGGGACAGGTCTTTCACACTATAACACTGTGAAACAGTACTGGTGGGGACAGGTCTGTCACTGTATAACACGGGTACAGTACAGGTGGGGACAGGTCTGTCACTGTATAACCCTGGGGTACAGTACTGGTGACGACAGGTCTGTCACTCTATAACACTGGGGTACAGTACTGGTGGGGACAGGTCTGTCACTGTATAACGCTGAGTTAGAGTACTGGTGGGGACGGGTCTGTCACTATGTAACACTGGGGTACAGTACTGGTGGGGACAGGTCTATCACTGTATAACACTGGGGTAAAATACTGGTGGGGACAGGTCTGTCACTGTATAACACTGGGATACAGTACTGGTGGGAAAAGGTCTGTCACTGTATAACACTGGGGTACAGTACTGGTGGGGACAGGTCTGTCACTGTATAACACTGGGGTACAGTACTGGTGAGGACATGTCTGTCACTCTATAACACTGGGGTACAATAATGGTGGGGACAGGTCTGCCACTGTATAACACTGGGGAACAGTACTGGTGGGGATGGGTCTGTCACTGTATAACACTGAGGTAGAGTACTGGTGGGGACGGGTCTGTCACTATGTAACACTGGGGTACAGTACTGGTGGGGACAAGTCTATCACTGTATAACACTGGGGTAAAATACTGGTGGGGACAGGTCTGTCACTGTATAACAATGGGGTACAGTACTGGTGAGGACATGTCTGTCACTCTATAAAACTGGGGTACAATAATGGTGGGGACAGGTCTGCCACTATATAACACTGGGGTACAGTACCGGTGGGGACAGGTCTATCACTGTATAACAATGAGGTACAGTACTGGTGGGGACGGGTCTGTCACTATGTAACACTGGGGTACAGTACTGGTGGGGATGGGTCTGTCACTATGTAACACTGGGGTACAATACTGGTGGGGACAGGTCTTTCACACTATAACACTGTGATACAGTACTGGTGGGGACAGTTCTGTCACTGTATAACACTGGGGTACAGTACAGGTGGGGACAGGTCTGTCACTGTATAACCCTGGGGTACAGTACTGGTGACGACAGGTCTGTCACTCTATAACACTGGGGTACAGTACGGGTGGGGACAGGTCTGTAACTGTATAACACTGGGGTACAGTATTGTTGGGGATGGGTCTGTCACTGTATAACACTGGGGTACAGTACTGGTGGGGACGGGTCTGTCACTGTATAACACTTGGGTACAGTACTGGTGTGGACGGGAATGTCACTGTATAAGAGTGGTGTACAGTACTGGTGGGGACAGGTTTGTCACTGTATAACACTGGGGTACAGTACTGCTGGGGGCAGGTCTGTCACATGTATAACACTGGGGTACAGTACTGCTGGGGATGGGTCTGTCACAGTATAACACTGGGGTACAGTACTGGTGGGGATGGGTCTGTCACTGTGTAACACTGGGGTACAGTACTGGGGGGGACAGGTCTGTCACTGTATAACACTGGGGTACAGTACCGGTTGGGATGGGTCTGTCACTGTATAACACTGGGGTACAGTATTGGTGGGGATGGGTCTGTCACTGTATAATACTGGGGTACAGTACTGGTGGGGACAGGTCTGTCACTCTATAACACTGGGGTACAATACTAGTGGGGACAGGTCTGTCCCTCTATAACACTGGGGTACAGTACTGGTGGGGATTGTTCTGTCACTGTATAACACTGGGGTACAGTACTGGTGAGGACAGGTCTGTCACTGTATCATACGTAGGTACAGTACTTGTGGGGACAGATCTGTCACTGTATAACACTGAACACAGCACTGGTGGGGACAGGTATGTCACTGTATAACACTGGGGTACAGTTCTGGTAGTGATGGGTCCGTCACTGTATAACACTGGGATACAGTACTGGTGAGGACAGGTCTGTCACTGTATAACACTGGGGTACAGTACTGGTGGGGATGGGTCTGTCACTGTGTAACACTGGGGTACAGTACTGGGGGGGGACAGGTCTGTCACTGTATAACACTGGGGTACAGTACTGGTTGGGATGGGTCTGTCACTGTATAACACTGGGATACAGTATTGATGGGGATGGGTCTGTCACTGTATATTACTGGGGTACAGTACTGGTGGGGACAGGTCTGTCACTCTATAACACTGGGTTACAATACTAGTGGGGACAGGTCTGTCACTGTATAACACTGGGGTACTGTACTGGTGGGGTACAGGTCTGTCACTTTATAACACGGGTACAGTACTGGTGGGGATGAGTCTGTCACTGTATAACACTGGGGTACAATACTGGTGGGGATGGGTCTGTCACTGTATAACACTGGGGTACAGTATTGGTGGGGGACAGGTCTGTCACTGTATAATACTGGGTTACAGTACTGGTGGCGGACAGGTCTGTCACTGTACAACACTGGGGTACAGTATTGGTGGGGACAGGTCTGTCACTGTATAACACTGGGGTACAGTACTTGTGGGGAAGGGTCTGTCACTGTATATCAATGCTGTAGAGCACTGTTGGGGACAGGTCTGTCAAAGTATAACACTGGGGTACAGTACTGGGGGGGATAGGTCTGTCACTGTATAACACTGGGGTACAGTACTGGTGGGGATTGGTCTGTCACTGTATAACACTGGGGTACAATTCTGGAAGGGATGGGTCTGTCACTCCATAACACTGGGGTACAGTACTGGTGGGGACAGGAATGTCACTGTTTAACACTGGAGTACAGCACTGGTGGGGACGGGAATGTCACTGTTTAACACTGGGGTACAGTACTGGTGGGGATGGGTCTGTCACTGTATAACACTGGGGTAGAGCGCTGTTGGGGACAGGTCTGTCACTGTATAACACTGGGGTGCAGTACCGGTGGGGATGGGTCCGTCACTGTAAAACACTGGAGTACAGTACTGGTGGGGACAGATCTGTCGCTGTATAACTCTGGGGTACAGTGCTGGTGGGGATGATTCTGTCACGGTATAATACTGGGGTACAGTGCTGGTGGGTACAGGTCTGTCACTGTATAACACTGGGGGACAGTACTGGTGGGTACAGGTCTGTCACTGTGTAACACTGGGTTACAGTACTGGTGGGGACAGGTCTGTCACTGTATAAAAATGGAGTACAGTACTGGTGGGGACAGGTCTGTCACTGTATAACACTGGGGTACAGTAATGGTGGGGACGGGTCAGTCCCTCTATAACACTGGAGTACAGTACTGGTGGGGATGGGTCTGTCACTGTATAACACTGGGGTACAGTTCAGGTGGGGATGGGTCTGTCACTGTATAACACTGGGGTACAGTACTGGTGGGGACAGGTCTGTCACTGTATAAAACTGGGGTACAGTACCTTTGGGGACATGTCTGTCACTGTATAACACCAGGGTACAGTACTGGTGGGGACGGGTCTGTCACTGTATAACACTGGGGTAGAGCACTGTTGGGGACAGTTCTGTCACTGTATAACACTGGGGTACAGTACTGGTGGGGACAGGTCTGTCACTGTAGAACACTGGGGTACAGTTCTGGTGGGGACAGGTCTGTCACTGTATAACAGTGTGGTACAGTACTGGTGGGGATGGGTCTGTCACTGTATAACACTGGGGTACAGTTCAGGTGGGGATGGGTCTGTCACTGTATAACACTGGGGTACAGTACTGGTGGGGACAGGTCTGTCACTGTATAACACTGGGGTACAGTACCTTTGGGGACATGTCTGTCACTGTATAACACTGGGGTACAGTACTGGTGGGGACGGGTCTGTCACTGTATAACACTGGGGTAGAGCACTGTTGGGGACAGTTCTGTCACTGTATAACACTGGGGTACAGTTCTGGTGGGGACAGGTCTGTCACTGTAGAACACTGGGGTACAGTTCTGGTGGGGACAGGTCTGTCACTGTATAACAGTGTGGTACAGTACTGGTGGGGATGGGTCTGTCACTGTATAACACTGGGGTACAGTATTGCTGGGGACAATTCTGTCACTGTAAAACACTGGGGTACAATTCTGGTGGGGACAGTTCTGTCACTCTATAACACTGGGGTACAGTACTGGTGGGGACAGGTCTGTCACTGTATAACACTGGGGTACAGTACTGGTGGGGAGAGGTCTTCACTGTATAACACTGGAGTACAGTACTGGTGGGGACAGGACTGTCACTGTATAACACTGGTGTACAGTACTGGTGTGAATGGGTCTGTCACTGTATAACACTGGTGTACAGTACTGGTGAGGACAGGTCTGTCACTGTATAACACTGGTGTACAGTACTGGTGAGGACAGGTCTGTCACTGTATAACATTGGGGTACAGTACTGGTGGGGACCGGTCTATCACGGTATAATACTGGGGTACAGTACTGGTGGCTACAGGTCTGTCACGGTATAACACTGGGGTACAGTACTGGTGGGGACAGTTCTGTCACTGTATAACACTGAGGAACAGTACTGGAGACAGGTCTGTTACTTTATAACCCTGGGATACTGTACTGGTGGGGACAGGTCTGTGAATGTATAACAATGGGGTACAGTAATGGTGGGGACGGGTCTGTCACTGTATAACACTGGGGTACAGTACAGGTGGGGACAGGTCTGTCACTTTATAAGACTGTGGTACAATACTGGTGCGGATGGGTCTATCACAGTATAATACTGGGGTACAGTACTGGTGGCTACAGGTCTGTCACGGTATAACACTGGGGTACAGTACTGGTGGGGACAGTTCTGTCACTGTATAACACTGAGGAACAGTACTGGAGACAGGTCTGTTACTTTATAACCCTGGGATACTGTACTGGTGGGGACAGGTCTGTGAATGTATAACAATGGGGTACAGTAATGGTGGGGACGGGTCTGTCACTGTATAACACTGGGGTACAGTACAGGTGGGGACAGGTCTGTCACTTTATAAGACTGTGGTACAATACTGGTGCGGATGGGTCTGTCATTGTATAACACTGTGGTACAGTACTGGTGGGGACTGGTCTGTCACTGTATAACACTGGGGTACAGTACTGGTGGGGACAGGTCTGTCACTGTATAACACTGGGGTACTGTACTGATGGGGGACAGGTCTGTCACTGTATAACACTGGGGTACAGTTCTGGTGGGGATGGGTCTGTCACTGTATAACACTAGGGTACAGTACTGGTGGGGACAGGTCTGTCACTGTATAACACTGTGGTACAATACTTCTGGGGACAGGTCTGTCAATCTATAACACTGGGGTAAATTACTAGTGGGGTTGGGAATGTCACTGTATAACACTGGGGTACAGTACTGGTGGGGACAGGTCTGTCATGTATAACACTGGGGTACAGTACTGGTGGGGACAGGTCTGTCACTCTATAACACTCAGGTACCGTACTGGTGGGGACAGGTCTGTCACTATATAACACTGGGGTACAGTACTGGTGGGGACAGGTATGTCACTCTATAACACTGGGGTTCAGTACTGGTGGGGACAGGTCTGTCAATGTATAAGACTGGAGTACTGTACTGGTTGGGTCGGGAATGTCACTGTATAACCTGGGGTACAGTACAGGTGGGGACGGGAATGTCACTGTATGACACTGGCGTACAGTACTGGTGGGGACAGGTCTGTCACTGTATAACACTGGGGTACAATACTGGTGGGGATGGGTCTGTCACTGTATAACACTGGGGTACAGTATTGCTGGGGACAGTTCTGTCACTGTAAAACACTGGGGTACAGTACTGGTGGGGACAGGTCTGTCACTGTATAACACTGGGGTACAGTACTGGTGGGGAGAGGTCTTCACTGTATAACACTGGAGTACAGTACTGGTGGGGACAGGACTGTCACTGTATAACACTGGTGTACAGTACTGGTGTGAATGGGTCTGTCACTGTATAACACTGGTGTACAGTACTGGTGAGGACAGGTCTGTCACTGTATAACACTGGTGTACAGTACTGGTGAGGACAGGTCTGTCACTGTATAACATTGGCGATCAGGACTGGTGGGGACAGGTCTGTCACAGTATATCACTGGGGTACAGTACTGGTGTGGACAGGTCTGTCACTATATAACAGTTGGGTACAGTACTGGTATGGGAGAGGTCTGTCACTGTACAAAACTGCGGTAAAGTTCTGGAAGGGATTGGTCTGTAACTGTATAACAGTGGGGTACATTACTGCTGGGGACAGGTCTGTCACTGTATAACAATGGGGTACAGTTCTGGTAGGGATGGGTCTGTAACTTTATAACACTGGGGTACAGTACTGGTGCGGATGGGTCTGTCACTTTATAACACTGGGGTACAGTTCTGGTAGTGATGGGTCCGTCACTGTATAACACTGGGATACAGTACTGGTGAGGACAGGTCTGTCACTGTATAACACTGGGGTACAGTACTGGTGGGGATGGGTCTGTCACTGTGTAACACTGGGGTACAGTACTGGGGGGGGACAGGTCTGTCACTGTATAACACTGGGGTACAGTACTGGTTGGGATGGGTCTGTCACTGTATAACACTGGGGTACAGTATTGATGGGGATGGGTCTGTCACTGTATATTACTGGGGTACAGAACTGGTGGGGACAGGTCTGTCACTCTATAACACTGGGTTACAATACTAGTGGGGACAGGTCTGTCACTGTATAACACTGGGGTACTGTACTGGTGGGGTACAGGTCTGTCACTTTATAACACGGGTACAGTACTGGTGGGGATGAGTCTGTCACTGTATAACACTGGGGTACAATACTGGTGGGGATGGGTCTGTCACTGTATAACACTGGGTTACAGTATTGGTGGGGGACAGGTCTGTCACTGTATAATACTGGGTTACAGTATTGGTGGCGGACAGGTCTGTCACTGTACAACACTGGGGTACAGTATTGGTGGGGACAGGTCTGTCACTGTATAACACTGGGGTACAGTACTTGTGGGGACGGGTCTGTCACTGTATATCAATGCTGTAGAGCACTGTTGGGGACAGGTCTGTCAAAGTATAACACTGGGGTACAGTACTGGGGGGGATAGGTCTGTCACTGTATAACACTGGGGTACAGTACTGGTGGGGATTGGTCTGTCACTGTATAACACTGGGGTACAATTCTGGAAGGGATGGGTCTGTCACTGTATAACACTGGGGTACAGTACTGGTGGGGACAGGTCTGTCACTCCATAACACTGGGGTACAGTACTGGTGGGGACAGGAATGTCACTGTTTAACACTGGAGTACAGCACTGGTGGGGACGGGAATGTCACTGTTTAACACTGGGGTACAGTACTGGTGGGGATGGGTCTGTCACTGTATAACACTGGGGTAGAGCGCTGTTGGGGACAGGTCTGTCACTGTATAACACTGGGGTGCAGTACCGGTGGGGATGGGTCCGTCACTGTAAAACACTGGAGTACAGTACTGGTGGGGACAGATCTGTCGCTGTATAACTCTGGGGTACAGTGCTGGTGGGGATGATTCTGTCACGGTATAATACTGGGGTACAGTGCTGGTGGGTACAGGTCTGTCACTGTATAACACTGGGGGACAGTACTGGTGGGTACAGGTCTGTCACTGTGTAACACTGGGTTACAGTACTGGTGGGGACAGGTCTGTCACTGTATAAAAATGGAGTACAGTACTGGTGGGGACAGGTCTGTCACTGTATAACACTGGGGTACAGTAATGGTGGGGACGGGTCAGTCCCTCTATAACACTGGAGTACAGTACTGGTGGGGATGGGTCTGTCACTGTATAACACTGGGGTACAGTTCAGGTGGGGATGGGTCTGTCACTGTATAACACTGGGGTACAGTACTGGTGGGGACAGGTCTGTCACTGTATAACACTGGGGTACAGTACCTTTGGGGACATGTCTGTCACTGTATAACACCAGGGTACAGTACTGGTGGGGACGGGTCTGTCACTCTATAACACTGGGGTACAGTACTGGTGGGGATGGGTCTGTCACTGTATAACACTGGGGTACAGTACTGGTGGGGACAGGTCTGTCACTGTATAACATTGAAGTAAAGTACTGGTGGGGACAGGTCTGTCACTGTATAACACTAGGGTACAGTACTCTTGGGGACAGGTCTGTCACTGTATAACACTGGGGTAGAGCACTGTTGGGGACAGGTCTGTCACTGTATAACACAGGGGTACAGTACTGGAGGGGATTGATCTGTCACTGTATAACACTGGGGGACAGTACTGGTGGAGACAGGTCTGTCACTGTATAACACTGGGGTAGAGCACTGTTGGGGACAGGTCTGTCACTGGAAAAACACTGGGGTACAGTACTGGAGGGGATTGATCTGTCACTGTATAACGCTGTGGTACAGTATTGGTGGGGACAGGTCTGTCACTGTATAACACTAGGGTACAGTACTGGTGGAGATTGTTCTGTCAATGTCTAACACTGGGGTACAGTACTCTTGGGGACAGATCTGTCACTGTATAACACTGGGGTAGAGCACTGTTGGGGACAGGTCTGTCACTGTATAAAACTGGAGTACAGTACGGGTGGGGACAGGTCCGTCTCTGTATAACACTGGGGTACATTTCTGGAAGAGATGGGTCTGTCACTGTATAACACTGGGGTACAGTACTGGTGGGGACAGGTCTGTCACTGTATAACACTGAGGTAGAGTACTGGTGGGGACGGGTCTGTCACTATGTAACACTGAGGTACAGTATTGGTGGGGACAGGTCTATCACTGTATAACACTGGGGTAAAATACTGGTGGGGACAGGTCTGTCACTGTATAACACTGGGATACAGTACTGGCGGGGGCAGGTCTGTCACTGTATAACACTGGGGTACAGTACTGGTGAGGACATGTCTGTCACTCTATAACACTGGGGTACAACAATGGTGGGGACAGGTCTGCCACTGTATAACACTGGGGTACAGTACTGCTGGGGATGGGTCTGTCACTGTATAACACTGGGGTACAGTACTGGAAGAGATGGGTCTGTCACTGTATAACACTGGGGTACAGTACTGGTGGGGACAGGTCTGTCACTGTATAACACTGAGGTAGAGTACTGGTGGGGACAGGTCTGTCACTGTATAACACTGAGGTAGAGTACTGGTGGGGACGGGTCTGTCACTATGTAACACTGAGGTACAGTATTGGTGGGGACAGGTCTATCACTGTATAACACTGGGGTAAAATACTGGTGGGGACAGGTCTGTCACTGTATAACACTGGGATACAGTACTGGCGGGGGCAGGTCTGTCACTGTATAACACTGGGGTACAGTACTGGTGAGGACATGTCTGTCACTCTATAACACTGGGGTACAACAATGGTGGGGACAGGTCTGCCACTGTATAACACTGGGGTACAGTACTGCTGGGGATGGGTCTGTCACTGTATAACACTGGGGTACAGTACTGGAAGAGATGGGTCTGTCACTGTATAACACTGGGGTACAGTACTGGTGGGGACAGGTCTGTCACTGTATAACACTGAGGTAGAGTACTGGTGGGACGGGTCTGTCACTATGTAACACTGGGGTACAGTACTGGTGGGGACAGGTCTTTCACACTATAACACTGTGATACAGTACTGGTGGGGACAGGTCTGTCACTGTATAACACTGGGGTACAGTACAGGTGGGGACAGGTCTTTCACACTATAACACTGTGAAACAGTACTGGTGGGGACAGGTCTGTCACTGTATAACACGGGTACAGTACAGGTGGGGACAGGTCTGTCACTGTATAACCCTGGGGTACAGTACTGGTGACGACAGGTCTGTCACTCTATAACACTGGGGTACAGTACTGGTGGGGACAGGTCTGTCACTGTATAACGCTGAGTTAGAGTACTGGTGGGGACGGGTCTGTCACTATGTAACACTGGGGTACAGTACTGGTCGGGACAGGTCTATCACTGTATAACACTGGGGTAAAATACTGGTGGGGACAGGTCTGTCACTGTATAACACTGGGATACAGTACTGGTGGGAAAAGGTCTGTCACTGTATAACACTGGGGTACAGTACTGGTGGGGACAGGTCTGTCACTGTATAACACTGGGGTACAGTACTGGTGAGGACATGTCTGTCACTCTATAACACTGGGGTACAATAATGGTGGGGACAGGTCTGCCACTGTATAACACTGGGGAACAGTACTGGTGGGGATGGGTCTGTCACTGTATAACACTGGGGTACAGTACTGGTGGGGACAGGTCTGTCACTGTATAACACTGAGGTAGAGTACTGGTGGGGACGGGTCTGTCACTATGTAACACTGGGGTACAGTACTGGTGGGGACAAGTCTATCACTGTATAACACTGGGGTAAAATACTGGTGGGGACAGGTCTGTCACTGTATAACAATGGGGTACAGTACTGGTGAGGACATGTCTGTCACTCTATAAAACTGGGGTACAATAATGGTGGGGACAGGTCTGCCACTATATAACACTGGGGTACAGTACCGGTGGGGACAGGTCTATCACTGTATAACAATGAGGTACAGTACTGGTGGGGACGGGTCTGTCACTATGTAACACTGGGGTACAGTACTGGTGGGGATGGGTCTGTCACTATGTAACACTGGGGTACAATACTGGTGGGGACAGGTCTTTCACACTATAACACTGTGATACAGTACTGGTGGGGACAGTTCTGTCACTGTATAACACTGGGGTACAGTACAGGTGGGGACAGGTCTGTCACTGTATAACCCTGGGGTACAGTACTGGTGACGACAGGTCTGTCACTCTATAACACTGGGGTACAGTACGGGTGGGGACAGGTCTGTAACTGTATAACACTGGGGTACAGTATTGTTGGGGATGGGTCTGTCACTGTATAACACTGGGGTACAGTACTGGTGGGGACGGGTCTGTCACTGTATAACACTTGGGTACAGTACTGGTGTGGACGGGAATGTCACTGTATAAGAGTGGTGTACAGTACTGGTGGGGACAGGTTTGTCACTGTATAACACTGGGGTACAGTACTGCTGGGGGCAGGTCTGTCACATGTATAACACTGGGGTACAGTACTGCTGGGGACGGGTCTGTCACTGTATAACACTGGGGTACAGTAATGGTGGGGACGGGTCAGTCCCTCTATAACACTGGAGTACAGTACTGGTGGGGATGGGTCTGTCACTGTATAACACTGGGGTACAGTTCAGGTGGGGATGGGTCTGTCACTGTATAACACTGGGGTACAGTACTGGTGGGGACAGGTCTGTCACTGTATAAAACTGGGGTACAGTACCTTTGGGGACATGTCTGTCACTGTATAACACCAGGGTACAGTACTGGTGGGGACGGGTCTGTCACTGTATAACACTGGGGTAGAGCACTGTTGGGGACAGTTCTGTCACTGTATAACACTGGGGTACAGTACTGGTGGGGACAGGTCTGTCACTGTAGAACACTGGGGTACAGTTCTGGTGGGGACAGGTCTGTCACTGTATAACAGTGTGGTACAGTACTGGTGGGGAGGCGTCTGTCACTGTATAACACTGGGGTACAGTTCTGGTGGGGATGGGTCTGTCACTGTATAACACTGGGGTACAGTACTGGTGGGGACAGGTCTGTCACTGTATAACACTGGGGTACAGTACCTTTGGGGACATGTCTGTCACTGTATAACACTGGGGTACAGTACTGGTGGGGACGGGTCTGTCACTGTATAACACTGGGGTAGAGCACTGTTGGGGACAGTTCTGTCACTGTATAACACTGGGGTACAGTTCTGGTGGGGACAGGTCTGTCACTGTAGAACACTGGGGTACAGTTCTGGTGGGGACAGGTCTGTCACTGTATAACAGTGTGGTACAGTACTGGTGGGGATGGGTCTGTCACTGTATAACACTGGGGTACAGTATTGCTGGGGACAATTCTGTCACTGTAAAACACTGGGGTACAATTCTGGTGGGGACAGTTCTGTCACTCTATAACACTGGGGTACAGTACTGGTGGGGACAGGTCTGTCACTGTATAACACTGGGGTACAGTACTGGTGGGGAGAGGTCTTCACTGTATAACACTGGAGTACAGTACTGGTGGGGACAGGACTGTCACTGTATAACACTGGTGTACAGTACTGGTGTGAATGGGTCTGTCACTGTATAACACTGGTGTACAGTACTGGTGAGGACAGGTCTGTCACTGTATAACACTGGTGTACAGTACTGGTGAGGACAGGTCTGTCACTGTATAACATTGGGGTACAGTACTGGTGGGGACCGGTCTATCACGGTATAATACTGGGGTACAGTACTGGTGGCTACAGGTCTGTCACGGTATAACACTGGGGTACAGTACTGGTGGGGACAGTTCTGTCACTGTATAACACTGAGGAACAGTACTGGAGACAGGTCTGTTACTTTATAACCCTGGGATACTGTACTGGTGGGGACAGGTCTGTGAATGTATAACAATGGGGTACAGTAATGGTGGGGACGGGTCTGTCACTGTATAACACTGGGGTACAGTACAGGTGGGGACAGGTCTGTCACTTTATAAGACTGTGGTACAATACTGGTGCGGATGGGTCTATCACAGTATAATACTGGGGTACAGTACTGGTGGCTACAGGTCTGTCACGGTATAACACTGGGGTACAGTACTGGTGGGGACAGTTCTGTCACTGTATAACACTGAGGAACAGTACTGGAGACAGGTCTGTTACTTTATAACCCTGGGATACTGTACTGGTGGGGACAGGTCTGTGAATGTATAACAATGGGGTACAGTAATGGTGGGGACGGGTCTGTCACTGTATAACACTGGGGTACAGTACAGGTGGGGACAGGTCTGTCACTTTATAAGACTGTGGTACAATACTGGTGCGGATGGGTCTGTCATTGTATAACACTGTGGTACAGTACTGGTGGGGACTGGTCTGTCACTGTATAACACTGGGGTACAGTACTGGTGGGGACAGGTCTGTCACTGTATAACACTGGGGTACTGTACTGATGGGGGACAGGTCTGTCACTGTATAACACTGGGGTACAGTTCTGGTGGGGATGGGTCTGTCACTGTATAACACTAGGGTACAGTACTGGTGGGGACAGGTCTGTCACTGTATAACACTGTGGTACAATACTTCTGGGGACAGGTCTGTCAATCTATAACACTGGGGTAAATTACTAGTGGGGTTGGGAATGTCACTGTATAACACTGGGGTACAGTACTGGTGGGGACAGGTCTGTCATGTATAACACTGGGGTACAGTACTGGTGGGGACAGGTCTGTCACTCTATAACACTCAGGTACCGTACTGGTGGGGACAGGTCTGTCACTATATAACACTGGGGTACAGTACTGGTGGGGACAGGTATGTCACTCTATAACACTGGGGTTCAGTACTGGTGGGGACAGGTCTGTCAATGTATAAGACTGGAGTACTGTACTGGTTGGGTCGGGAATGTCACTGTATAACCTGGGGTACAGTACAGGTGGGGACGGGAATGTCACTGTATGACACTGGCGTACAGTACTGGTGGGGACAGGTCTGTCACTGTATAACACTGGGGTACAATACTGGTGGGGATGGGTCTGTCACTGTATAACACTGGGGTACAGTATTGCTGGGGACAGTTCTGTCACTGTAAAACACTGGGGTACAGTACTGGTGGGGACAGGTCTGTCACTGTATAACACTGGGGTACAGTACTGGTGGGGAGAGGTCTTCACTGTATAACACTGGAGTACAGTACTGGTGGGGACAGGACTGTCACTGTATAACACTGGTGTACAGTACTGGTGTGAATGGGTCTGTCACTGTATAACACTGGTGTACAGTACTGGTGAGGACAGGTCTGTCACTGTATAACACTGGTGTACAGTACTGGTGAGGACAGGTCTGTCACTGTATAACATTGGCGATCAGGACTGGTGGGGACAGGTCTGTCACAGTATATCACTGGGGTACAGTACTGGTGTGGACAGGTCTGTCACTATATAACAGTTGGGTACAGTACTGGTATGGGAGAGGTCTGTCACTGTACAAAACTGCGGTAAAGTTCTGGAAGGGATTGGTCTGTAACTGTATAACAGTGGGGTACATTACTGCTGGGGACAGGTCTGTCACTGTATAACAATGGGGTACAGTTCTGGTAGGGATGGGTCTGTAACTTTATAACACTGGGGTACAGTACTGGTGCGGATGGGTCTGTCACTTTATAACACTGGGGTACAGTTCTGGTAGTGATGGGTCCGTCACTGTATAACACTGGGATACAGTACTGGTGAGGACAGGTCTGTCACTGTATAACACTGGGGTACAGTACTGGTGGGGATGGGTCTGTCACTGTGTAACACTGGGGTACAGTACTGGGGGGGGACAGGTCTGTCACTGTATAACACTGGGGTACAGTACTGGTTGGGATGGGTCTGTCACTGTATAACACTGGGGTACAGTATTGATGGGGATGGGTCTGTCACTGTATATTACTGGGGTACAGAACTGGTGGGGACAGGTCTGTCACTCTATAACACTGGGTTACAATACTAGTGGGGACAGGTCTGTCACTGTATAACACTGGGGTACTGTACTGGTGGGGTACAGGTCTGTCACTTTATAACACGGGTACAGTACTGGTGGGGATGAGTCTGTCACTGTATAACACTGGGGTACAATACTGGTGGGGATGGGTCTGTCACTGTATAACACTGGGGTACAGTATTGGTGGGGGACAGGTCTGTCACTGTATAATACTGGGTTACAGTATTGGTGGCGGACAGGTCTGTCACTGTACAACACTGGGGTACAGTATTGGTGGGGACAGGTCTGTCACTGTATAACACTGGGGTACAGTACTTGTGGGGACGGGTCTGTCACTGTATATCAATGCTGTAGAGCACTGTTGGGGACAGGTCTGTCAAAGTATAACACTGGGGTACAGTACTGGGGGGGATAGGTCTGTCACTGTATAACACTGGGGTACAGTACTGGTGGGGATTGGTCTGTCACTGTATAACACTGGGGTACAATTCTGGAAGGGATGGGTCTGTCACTGTATAACACTGGGGTACAGTACTGGTGGGGACAGGTCTGTCACTCCATAACACTGGGGTACAGTACTGGTGGGGACAGGAATGTCACTGTTTAACACTGGAGTACAGCACTGGTGGGGACGGGAATGTCACTGTTTAACACTGGGGTACAGTACTGGTGGGGATGGGTCTGTCACTGTATAACACTGGGGTAGAGCGCTGTTGGGGACAGGTCTGTCACTGTATAACACTGGGGTGCAGTACCGGTGGGGATGGGTCCGTCACTGTAAAACACTGGAGTACAGTACTGGTGGGGACAGATCTGTCGCTGTATAACTCTGGGGTACAGTGCTGGTGGGGATGATTCTGTCACGGTATAATACTGGGGTACAGTGCTGGTGGGTACAGGTCTGTCACTGTATAACACTGGGGGACAGTACTGGTGGGTACAGGTCTGTCACTGTGTAACACTGGGTTACAGTACTGGTGGGGACAGGTCTGTCACTGTATAAAAATGGAGTACAGTACTGGTGGGGACAGGTCTGTCACTGTATAACACTGGGGTACAGTAATGGTGGGGACGGGTCAGTCCCTCTATAACACTGGAGTACAGTACTGGTGGGGATGGGTCTGTCACTGTATAACACTGGGGTACAGTTCAGGTGGGGATGGGTCTGTCACTGTATAACACTGGGGTACAGTACTGGTGGGGACAGGTCTGTCACTGTATAACACTGGGGTACAGTACCTTTGGGGACATGTCTGTCACTGTATAACACCAGGGTACAGTACTGGTGGGGACGGGTCTGTCACTCTATAACACTGGGGTACAGTACTGGTGGGGATGGGTCTGTCACTGTATAACACTGGGGTACAGTACTGGTGGGGACAGGTCTGTCACTGTATAACATTGAAGTAAAGTACTGGTGGGGACAGGTCTGTCACTGTATAACACTAGGGTACAGTACTCTTGGGGACAGGTCTGTCACTGTATAACACTGGGGTAGAGCACTGTTGGGGACAGGTCTGTCACTGTATAACACAGGGGTACAGTACTGGAGGGGATTGATCTGTCACTGTATAACACTGGGGGACAGTACTGGTGGAGACAGGTCTGTCACTGTATAACACTGGGGTAGAGCACTGTTGGGGACAGGTCTGTCACTGGAAAAACACTGGGGTACAGTACTGGAGGGGATTGATCTGTCACTGTATAACGCTGTGGTACAGTATTGGTGGGGACAGGTCTGTCACTGTATAACACTAGGGTACAGTACTGGTGGAGATTGTTCTGTCAATGTCTAACACTGGGGTACAGTACTCTTGGGGACAGATCTGTCACTGTATAACACTGGGGTAGAGCACTGTTGGGGACAGGTCTGTCACTGTATAAAACTGGAGTACAGTACGGGTGGGGACAGGTCCGTCTCTGTATAACACTGGGGTACATTTCTGGAAGAGATGGGTCTGTCACTGTATAACACTGGGGTACAGTACTGGTGGGGACAGGTCTGTCACTGTATAACACTGAGGTAGAGTACTGGTGGGGACGGGTCTGTCACTATGTAACACTGAGGTACAGTATTGGTGGGGACAGGTCTATCACTGTATAACACTGGGGTAAAATACTGGTGGGGACAGGTCTGTCACTGTATAACACTGGGATACAGTACTGGCGGGGGCAGGTCTGTCACTGTATAACACTGGGGTACAGTACTGGTGAGGACATGTCTGTCACTCTATAACACTGGGGTACAACAATGGTGGGGACAGGTCTGCCACTGTATAACACTGGGGTACAGTACTGCTGGGGATGGGTCTGTCACTGTATAACACTGGGGTACAGTACTGGAAGAGATGGGTCTGTCACTGTATAACACTGGGGTACAGTACTGGTGGGGACAGGTCTGTCACTGTATAACACTGAGGTAGAGTACTGGTGGGGACAGGTCTGTCACTGTATAACACTGAGGTAGAGTACTGGTGGGGACGGGTCTGTCACTATGTAACACTGAGGTACAGTATTGGTGGGGACAGGTCTATCACTGTATAACACTGGGGTAAAATACTGGTGGGGACAGGTCTGTCACTGTATAACACTGGGATACAGTACTGGCGGGGGCAGGTCTGTCACTGTATAACACTGGGGTACAGTACTGGTGAGGACATGTCTGTCACTCTATAACACTGGGGTACAACAATGGTGGGGACAGGTCTGCCACTGTATAACACTGGGGTACAGTACTGCTGGGGATGGGTCTGTCACTGTATAACACTGGGGTACAGTACTGGAAGAGATGGGTCTGTCACTGTATAACACTGGGGTACAGTACTGGTGGGGACAGGTCTGTCACTGTATAACACTGAGGTAGAGTACTGGTGGGACGGGTCTGTCACTATGTAACACTGGGGTACAGTACTGGTGGGGACAGGTCTTTCACACTATAACACTGTGATACAGTACTGGTGGGGACAGGTCTGTCACTGTATAACACTGGGGTACAGTACAGGTGGGGACAGGTCTTTCACACTATAACACTGTGAAACAGTACTGGTGGGGACAGGTCTGTCACTGTATAACACGGGTACAGTACAGGTGGGGACAGGTCTGTCACTGTATAACCCTGGGGTACAGTACTGGTGACGACAGGTCTGTCACTCTATAACACTGGGGTACAGTACTGGTGGGGACAGGTCTGTCACTGTATAACGCTGAGTTAGAGTACTGGTGGGGACGGGTCTGTCACTATGTAACACTGGGGTACAGTACTGGTCGGGACAGGTCTATCACTGTATAACACTGGGGTAAAATACTGGTGGGGACAGGTCTGTCACTGTATAACACTGGGATACAGTACTGGTGGGAAAAGGTCTGTCACTGTATAACACTGGGGTACAGTACTGGTGGGGACAGGTCTGTCACTGTATAACACTGGGGTACAGTACTGGTGAGGACATGTCTGTCACTCTATAACACTGGGGTACAATAATGGTGGGGACAGGTCTGCCACTGTATAACACTGGGGAACAGTACTGGTGGGGATGGGTCTGTCACTGTATAACACTGGGGTACAGTACTGGTGGGGACAGGTCTGTCACTGTATAACACTGAGGTAGAGTACTGGTGGGGACGGGTCTGTCACTATGTAACACTGGGGTACAGTACTGGTGGGGACAAGTCTATCACTGTATAACACTGGGGTAAAATACTGGTGGGGACAGGTCTGTCACTGTATAACAATGGGGTACAGTACTGGTGAGGACATGTCTGTCACTCTATAAAACTGGGGTACAATAATGGTGGGGACAGGTCTGCCACTATATAACACTGGGGTACAGTACCGGTGGGGACAGGTCTATCACTGTATAACAATGAGGTACAGTACTGGTGGGGACGGGTCTGTCACTATGTAACACTGGGGTACAGTACTGGTGGGGATGGGTCTGTCACTATGTAACACTGGGGTACAATACTGGTGGGGACAGGTCTTTCACACTATAACACTGTGATACAGTACTGGTGGGGACAGTTCTGTCACTGTATAACACTGGGGTACAGTACAGGTGGGGACAGGTCTGTCACTGTATAACCCTGGGGTACAGTACTGGTGACGACAGGTCTGTCACTCTATAACACTGGGGTACAGTACGGGTGGGGACAGGTCTGTAACTGTATAACACTGGGGTACAGTATTGTTGGGGATGGGTCTGTCACTGTATAACACTGGGGTACAGTACTGGTGGGGACGGGTCTGTCACTGTATAACACTTGGGTACAGTACTGGTGTGGACGGGAATGTCACTGTATAAGAGTGGTGTACAGTACTGGTGGGGACAGGTTTGTCACTGTATAACACTGGGGTACAGTACTGCTGGGGGCAGGTCTGTCACATGTATAACACTGGGGTACAGTACTGCTGGGGATGGGTCTGTCACAGTATAACACTGGGGTACAGTACTGGTGGGGATGGGTCTGTCACTGTGTAACACTGGGGTACAGTACTGGGGGGGACAGGTCTGTCACTGTATAACACTGGGGTTCAGTACCGGTTGGGATGGGTCTGTCACTGTATAACACTGGGGTACAGTATTGGTGGGGATGGGTCTGTCACTGTATAATACTGGGGTACAGTACTGGTGGGGACAGGTCTGTCACTCTATAACACTGGGGTACAATACTAGTGGGGACAGGTCTGTCCCTCTATAACACTGGGGTACAGTACTGGTGGGGATTGTTCTGTCACTGTATAACACTGGGGTACAGTACTGGTGAGGACAGGTCTGTCACTGTATCATACGTAGGTACAGTACTTGTGGGGACAGATCTGTCACTGTATAACACTGAACACAGCACTGGTGGGGACAGGTATGTCACTGTATAACACTGGGGTACAGTTCTGGTAGTGATGGGTCCGTCACTGTATAACACTGGGATACAGTACTGGTGAGGACAGGTCTGTCACTGTATAACACTGGGGTACAGTACTGGTGGGGATGGGTCTGTCACTGTGTAACACTGGGGTACAGTACTGGGGGGGGACAGGTCTGTCACTGTATAACACTGGGGTACAGTACTGGTTGGGATGGGTCTGTCACTGTATAACACTGGGATACAGTATTGATGGGGATGGGTCTGTCACTGTATATTACTGGGGTACAGTACTGGTGGGGACAGGTCTGTCACTCTATAACACTGGGTTACAATACTAGTGGGGACAGGTCTGTCACTGTATAACACTGGGGTACTGTACTGGTGGGGTACAGGTCTGTCACTTTATAACACGGGTACAGTACTGGTGGGGATGAGTCTGTCACTGTATAACACTGGGGTACAATACTGGTGGGGATGGGTCTGTCACTGTATAACACTGGGGTACAGTATTGGTGGGGGACAGGTCTGTCACTGTATAATACTGGGTTACAGTACTGGTGGCGGACAGGTCTGTCACTGTACAACACTGGGGTACAGTATTGGTGGGGACAGGTCTGTCACTGTATAACACTGGGGTACAGTACTTGTGGGGAAGGGTCTGTCACTGTATATCAATGCTGTAGAGCACTGTTGGGGACAGGTCTGTCAAAGTATAACACTGGGGTACAGTACTGGGGGGGATAGGTCTGTCACTGTATAACACTGGGGTACAGTACTGGTGGGGATTGGTCTGTCACTGTATAACACTGGGGTACAATTCTGGAAGGGATGGGTCTGTCACTCCATAACACTGGGGTACAGTACTGGTGGGGACAGGAATGTCACTGTTTAACACTGGAGTACAGCACTGGTGGGGACGGGAATGTCACTGTTTAACACTGGGGTACAGTACTGGTGGGGATGGGTCTGTCACTGTATAACACTGGGGTAGAGCGCTGTTGGGGACAGGTCTGTCACTGTATAACACTGGGGTGCAGTACCGGTGGGGATGGGTCCGTCACTGTAAAACACTGGAGTACAGTACTGGTGGGGACAGATCTGTCGCTGTATAACTCTGGGGTACAGTGCTGGTGGGGATGATTCTGTCACGGTATAATACTGGGGTACAGTGCTGGTGGGTACAGGTCTGTCACTGTATAACACTGGGGGACAGTACTGGTGGGTACAGGTCTGTCACTGTGTAACACTGGGTTACAGTACTGGTGGGGACAGGTCTGTCACTGTATAAAAATGGAGTACAGTACTGGTGGGGACAGGTCTGTCACTGTATAACACTGGGGTACAGTAATGGTGGGGACGGGTCAGTCCCTCTATAACACTGGAGTACAGTACTGGTGGGGATGGGTCTGTCACTGTATAACACTGGGGTACAGTTCAGGTGGGGATGGGTCTGTCACTGTATAACACTGGGGTACAGTACTGGTGGGGACAGGTCTGTCACTGTATAAAACTGGGGTACAGTACCTTTGGGGACATGTCTGTCACTGTATAACACCAGGGTACAGTACTGGTGGGGACGGGTCTGTCACTGTATAACACTGGGGTAGAGCACTGTTGGGGACAGTTCTGTCACTGTATAACACTGGGGTACAGTACTGGTGGGGACAGGTCTGTCACTGTAGAACACTGGGGTACAGTTCTGGTGGGGACAGGTCTGTCACTGTATAACAGTGTGGTACAGTACTGGTGGGGATGGGTCTGTCACTGTATAACACTGGGGTACAGTTCAGGTGGGGATGGGTCTGTCACTGTATAACACTGGGGTACAGTACTGGTGGGGACAGGTCTGTCACTGTATAACACTGGGGTACAGTACCTTTGGGGACATGTCTGTCACTGTATAACACTGGGGTACAGTACTGGTGGGGACGGGTCTGTCACTGTATAACACTGGGGTAGAGCACTGTTGGGGACAGTTCTGTCACTGTATAACACTGGGGTACAGTTCTGGTGGGGACAGGTCTGTCACTGTAGAACACTGGGGTACAGTTCTGGTGGGGACAGGTCTGTCACTGTATAACAGTGTGGTACAGTACTGGTGGGGATGGGTCTGTCACTGTATAACACTGGGGTACAGTATTGCTGGGGACAATTCTGTCACTGTAAAACACTGGGGTACAATTCTGGTGGGGACAGTTCTGTCACTCTATAACACTGGGGTACAGTACTGGTGGGGACAGGTCTGTCACTGTATAACACTGGGGTACAGTACTGGTGGGGAGAGGTCTTCACTGTATAACACTGGAGTACAGTACTGGTGGGGACAGGACTGTCACTGTATAACACTGGTGTACAGTACTGGTGTGAATGGGTCTGTCACTGTATAACACTGGTGTACAGTACTGGTGAGGACAGGTCTGTCACTGTATAACACTGGTGTACAGTACTGGTGAGGACAGGTCTGTCACTGTATAACATTGGGGTACAGTACTGGTGGGGACCGGTCTATCACGGTATAATACTGGGGTACAGTACTGGTGGCTACAGGTCTGTCACGGTATAACACTGGGGTACAGTACTGGTGGGGACAGTTCTGTCACTGTATAACACTGAGGAACAGTACTGGAGACAGGTCTGTTACTTTATAACCCTGGGATACTGTACTGGTGGGGACAGGTCTGTGAATGTATAACAATGGGGTACAGTAATGGTGGGGACGGGTCTGTCACTGTATAACACTGGGGTACAGTACAGGTGGGGACAGGTCTGTCACTTTATAAGACTGTGGTACAATACTGGTGCGGATGGGTCTGTCATTGTATAACACTGTGGTACAGTACTGGTGGGGACTGGTCTGTCACTGTATAACACTGGGGTACAGTACTGGTGGGGACAGGTCTGTCACTGTATAACACTGGGGTACTGTACTGATGGGGGACAGGTCTGTCACTGTATAACACTGGGGTACAGTTCTGGTGGGGATGGGTCTGTCACTGTATAACACTAGGGTACAGTACTGGTGGGGACAGGTCTGTCACTGTATAACACTGTGGTACAATACTTCTGGGGACAGGTCTGTCAATCTATAACACTGGGGTAAATTACTAGTGGGGTTGGGAATGTCACTGTATAACACTGGGGTACAGTACTGGTGGGGACAGGTCTGTCATGTATAACACTGGGGTACAGTACTGGTGGGGACAGGTCTGTCACTCTATAACACTCAGGTACCGTACTGGTGGGGACAGGTCTGTCACTATATAACACTGGGGTACAGTACTGGTGGGGACAGGTATGTCACTCTATAACACTGGGGTTCAGTACTGGTGGGGACAGGTCTGTCAATGTATAAGACTGGAGTACTGTACTGGTTGGGTCGGGAATGTCACTGTATAACCTGGGGTACAGTACAGGTGGGGACGGGAATGTCACTGTATGACACTGGCGTACAGTACTGGTGGGGACAGGTCTGTCACTGTATAACACTGGGGTACAATACTGGTGGGGATGGGTCTGTCACTGTATAACACTGGGGTACAGTATTGCTGGGGACAGTTCTGTCACTGTAAAACACTGGGGTACAGTACTGGTGGGGACAGGTCTGTCACTGTATAACACTGGGGTACAGTACTGGTGGGGAGAGGTCTTCACTGTATAACACTGGAGTACAGTACTGGTGGGGACAGGACTGTCACTGTATAACACTGGTGTACAGTACTGGTGTGAATGGGTCTGTCACTGTATAACACTGGTGTACAGTACTGGTGAGGACAGGTCTGTCACTGTATAACACTGGTGTACAGTACTGGTGAGGACAGGTCTGTCACTGTATAACATTGGCGATCAGGACTGGTGGGGACAGGTCTGTCACAGTATATCACTGGGGTACAGTACTGGTGTGGACAGGTCTGTCACTATATAACAGTTGGGTACAGTACTGGTATGGGAGAGGTCTGTCACTGTACAAAACTGCGGTAAAGTTCTGGAAGGGATTGGTCTGTAACTGTATAACAGTGGGGTACATTACTGCTGGGGACAGGTCTGTCACTGTATAACAATGGGGTACAGTTCTGGTAGGGATGGGTCTGTAACTTTATAACACTGGGGTACAGTACTGGTGCGGATGGGTCTGTCACTTTATAACACTGGGGTACAGTTCTGGTAGTGATGGGTCCGTCACTGTATAACACTGGGATACAGTACTGGTGAGGACAGGTCTGTCACTGTATAACACTGGGGTACAGTACTGGTGGGGATGGGTCTGTCACTGTGTAACACTGGGGTACAGTACTGGGGGGGGGACAGGTCTGTCACTGTATAACACTGGGGTACAGTACTGGTTGGGATGGGTCTGTCACTGTATAACACTGGGGTACAGTATTGATGGGGATGGGTCTGTCACTGTATATTACTGGGGTACAGAACTGGTGGGGACAGGTCTGTCACTCTATAACACTGGGTTACAATACTAGTGGGGACAGGTCTGTCACTGTATAACACTGGGGTACTGTACTGGTGGGGTACAGGTCTGTCACTTTATAACACGGGTACAGTACTGGTGGGGATGAGTCTGTCACTGTATAACACTGGGGTACAATACTGGTGGGGATGGGTCTGTCACTGTATAACACTGGGGTACAGTATTGGTGGGGGACAGGTCTGTCACTGTATAATACTGGGTTACAGTATTGGTGGCGGACAGGTCTGTCACTGTACAACACTGGGGTACAGTATTGGTGGGGACAGGTCTGTCACTGTATAACACTGGGGTACAGTACTTGTGGGGACGGGTCTGTCACTGTATATCAATGCTGTAGAGCACTGTTGGGGACAGGTCTGTCAAAGTATAACACTGGGGTACAGTACTGGGGGGGATAGGTCTGTCACTGTATAACACTGGGGTACAGTACTGGTGGGGATTGGTCTGTCACTGTATAACACTGGGGTACAATTCTGGAAGGGATGGGTCTGTCACTGTATAACACTGGGGTACAGTACTGGTGGGGACAGGTCTGTCACTCCATAACACTGGGGTACAGTACTGGTGGGGACAGGAATGTCACTGTTTAACACTGGAGTACAGCACTGGTGGGGACGGGAATGTCACTGTTTAACACTGGGGTACAGTACTGGTGGGGATGGGTCTGTCACTGTATAACACTGGGGTAGAGCGCTGTTGGGGACAGGTCTGTCACTGTATAACACTGGGGTGCAGTACCGGTGGGGATGGGTCCGTCACTGTAAAACACTGGAGTACAGTACTGGTGGGGACAGATCTGTCGCTGTATAACTCTGGGGTACAGTGCTGGTGGGGATGATTCTGTCATGGTATAATACTGGGGTACAGTGCTGGTGGGTACAGGTCTGTCACTGTATAACACTGGGGGACAGTACTGGTGGGTACAGGTCTGTCACTGTGTAACACTGGGTTACAGTACTGGTGGGGACAGGTCTGTCACTGTATAAAAATGGAGTACAGTACTGGTGGGGACAGGTCTGTCACTGTATAACACTGGGGTACAGTAATGGTGGGGACGGGTCAGTCCCTCTATAACACTGGAGTACAGTACTGGTGGGGATGGGTCTGTCACTGTATAACACTGGGGTACAGTTCAGGTGGGGATGGGTCTGTCACTGTATAACACTGGGGTACAGTACTGGTGGGGACAGGTCTGTCACTGTATAACACTGGGGTACAGTACCTTTGGGGACATGTCTGTCACTGTATAACACCAGGGTACAGTACTGGTGGGGACGGGTCTGTCACTGTATAACACTGGGGTAGAGCACTGTTGGGGACAGTTCTGTCACTGTATAACACTGGGGTACAGTACTGGTGGGGACAGGTCTGTCACTGTAGAACACTGGGGTACAGTTCTGGTGGGGACAGGTCTGTCACTGTATAACAGTGTGGTACAGTACTGGTGGGGATGGGTCTGTCACTGTATAACACTGGGGTACAGTATTGCTGGGGACAGTTCTGTCACTGTAAAACACTGGGGTACAATTCTGGTGGGGACAGTTCTGTCACTCTATAACACTTGGGTACAGTACTGGTGGGGACAGGTCTGTCACTGTATAACACTGGGGTACAGTACTGGTGGGGAGAGGTCTTCACTGTATAACACTGGAGTACAGTACTGGTGGGGACAGGACTGTCACTGTATAACACTGGTGTACAGTACTGGTGTGAATGGGTCTGTCACTGTATAACACTGGTGTACAGTACTGGTGAGGACAGGTCTGTCACTGTATAACACTGGTGTACAGTACTGGTGAGGACAGGTCTGTCACTGTATAACATTGGGGTACAGTACTGGTGGGGACCGGTCTATCACGGTATAATACTGGGGTACAGTACTGGTGGCTACAGGTCTGTCACGGTATAACACTGGGGTACAGTACTGGTGGGGACAGTTCTGTCACTGTATAACACTGAGGAACAGTACTGGAGACAGGTCTGTTACTTTATAACCCTGGGATACTGTACTGGTGGGGACAGGTCTGTGAATGTATAACAATGGGGTACAGTAATGGTGGGGACGGGTCTGTCACTGTATAACACTGGGGTACAGTACAGGTGGGGACAGGTCTGTCACTTTATAAGACTGTGGTACAATACTGGTGCGGATGGGTCTGTCATTGTATAACACTGTGGTACAGTACTGGTGGGGACTGGTCTGTCACTGTATAACACTGGGGTACAGTACTGGTGGGGACAGGTCTGTCACTGTATAACACTGGGGTACTGTACTGATGGGGGACAGGTCTGTCACTGTATAACACTGGGGTACAGTTCTGGTGGGGATGGGTCTGTCACTGTATAACACTAGGGTACAGTACTGGTGGGGACAGGTCTGTCACTGTATAACACTGTGGTACAATACTTCTGGGGACAGGTCTGTCAATCTATAACACTGGGGTAAATTACTAGTGGGGTTGGGAATGTCACTGTATAACACTGGGGTACAGTACTGGTGGGGACAGGTCTGTCATGTATAACACTGGGGTACAGTACTGGTGGGGACAGGTCTGTCACTCTATAACACTCAGGTACCGTACTGGTGGGGACAGGTCTGTCACTATATAACACTGGGGTACAGTACTGTTGGGGACAGGTATGTCACTCTATAACACTGGGGTTCAGTACTGGTGGGGACAGGTCTGTCAATGTATAAGACTGGAGTACTGTACTGGTTGGGTCGGGAATGTCACTGTATAACCTGGGGTACAGTACTGGTGGGGACGGGAATGTCACTGTATGACACTGGCGTACAGTACTGGTGGGGACAGGTCTGTCACTGTATAACACTGGGGTACAATACTGGTGGGGATGGGTCTGTCACTGTATAACACTGGGGTACAGTATTGCTGGGGACAGTTCTGTCACTGTAAAACACTGGGGTACAGTACTGGTGGGGACAGGTCTGTCACTGTATAACACTGGGGTACAGTACTGGTGGGGAGAGGTCTTCACTGTATAACATTGGAGTACAGTACTGGTGGGGACAGGACTGTCACTGTATAACACTGGTGTACAGTACTGGTGTGAATGGGTCTGTCACTGTATAACACTGGTGTACAGTACTGGTGAGGACAGGTCTGTCACTGTATAACACTGGTGTACAGTACTGGTGAGGACAGGTCTGTCACTGTATAACATTGGGGTACAGTACTGGTGGGGACCGGTCTATCACGGTATAATACTGGGGTACAGTACTGGTGGCTACAGGTCTGTCACGGTATAACACTGGGGTACAGTACTGGTGGGGACAGTTCTGTCACTGTATAACACTGAGGAACAGTACTGGAGACAGGTCTGTTACTTTATAACCCTGGGATACTGTACTGGTGGGGACAGGTCTGTGAATGTATAACAATGGGGTACAGTAATGGTGGGGACGGGTCTGTCACTGTATAACACTGGGGTACAGTACAGGTGGGGACAGGTCTGTCACTTTATAAGACTGTGGTACAATACTGGTGCGGATGGGTCTGTCATTGTATAACACTGTGGTACAGTACTGGTGGGGACTGGTCTGTCACTGTATAACACTGGGGTACAGTACTGGTGGGGACAGGTCTGTCACTGTATAACACTGGGGTACTGTACTGATGGGGGACAGGTCTGTCACTGTATAACACTGGGGTACAGTTCTGGTGGGGATGGGTCTGTCACTGTATAACACTAGGGTACAGTACTGGTGGGGACAGGTCTGTCACTGTATAACACTGTGGTACAATACTTCTGGGGACAGGTCTGTCAATCTATAACACTGGGGTAAATTACTAGTGGGGTTGGGAATGTCACTGTATAACACTGGGGTACAGTACTGGTGGGGACAGGTCTGTCATGTATAACACTGGGGTACAGTACTGGTGGGGACAGGTCTGTCACTCTATAACACTCAGGTACCGTACTGGTGGGGACAGGTCTGTCACTATATAACACTGGGGTACAGTACTGTTGGGGACAGGTATGTCACTCTATAACACTGGGGTTCAGTACTGGTGGGGACAGGTCTGTCAATGTATAAGACTGGAGTACTGTACTGGTTGGGTCGGGAATGTCACTGTATAACCTGGGGTACAGTACTGGTGGGGACGGGAATGTCACTGTATGACACTGGCGTACAGTACTGGTGGGGACAGGTCTGTCACTGTATAACACTGGGGTACAATACTGGTGGGGATGGGTCTGTCACTGTATAACACTGGGGTACAGTATTGCTGGGGACAGTTCTGTCACTGTAAAACACTGGGGTACAGTACTGGTGGGGACAGGTCTGTCACTGTATAACACTGGGGTACAGTACTGGTGGGGAGAGGTCTTCACTGTATAACACTGGAGTACAGTACTGGTGGGGACAGGACTGTCACTGTATAACACTGGTGTACAGTACTGGTGTGAATGGGTCTGTCACTGTATAACACTGGTGTACAGTACTGGTGAGGACAGGTCTGTCACTGTATAACACTGGTGTACAGTACTGGTGAGGACAGGTCTGTCACTGTATAACATTGGCGATCAGGACTGGTGGGGACAGGTCTGTCACAGTATATCACTGGGGTACAGTACTGGTGTGGACAGGTCTGTCACTATATAACAGTTGGGTACAGTACTGGTATGGGAGAGGTCTGTCACTGTACAAAACTGCGGTAAAGTTCTGGAAGGGATTGGTCTGTAACTGTATAACAGTGGGGTACATTACTGCTGGGGACAGGTCTGTCACTGTATAACAATGGGGTACAGTTCTGGTAGGGATGGGTCTGTAACTTTATAACACTGGGGTACAGTACTGGTGCGGATGGGTCTTTCACTTTATAACACTGGGGTACAGTACTGGTGGGGGCAGGTCTGTCACCGTATAACATTGGGGTACAGTACTGGTGGGGGCATGTATGTCACATGTATAACACTGGGGTGCAGTACTGGTGGGGATGTGTCTGCCACTGTATAACACTGGGGTGCAGTACTGTTGGGGACAGGTCTGTCACTGTATAACACTGGGGTACAGTACTGGTGGGGGAGAGGTCTGTCACTGCATAACACTGGGGTACAGTTCTTGTAGGCATGGGTCTGTCTCTGTATAACACTGGGGTACAGTACTGGTGGGGACAGGTCTGTCACTTTATAACACTGGGGTATATTACTGGTGGGGACAGGTCTGTGAATGTATAACACTGGTGTACAGTTCTGGTAGGGATGTGTCTGTCACTTTATAACACTGGGGTACAGTACTGGTGGGGACAGGTCTGTCACTGTATAACACTGGGGTACAGAACTGGTGGGGGACAGGTCTGTCACTTTATAACACTGGGGTACAATACTGGTGGGGACAGGTCTGTCCCTCTATAACACTGGGGTACAGTACTGGTGGGGATTGGTCTGTCACTGTATAACACTGGGGTACAGTACTGGTGAGGACAGGTCTGTCACTGTATCATACGTAGGTACAGTACTTGTGGGGACAGATCTGTCACTGTATAACACTGAACACAGTACTGGTGGGGACAGGTATGTCACTGTATAACACTGGGGTACAGTACTGGTGAGGACAGGTCTGTCACTCTATAACACTGGAGTACAGTACTGGTGGGGACAGGTCTGTCACTGTCTAACACTGGGGGACAGTACTGGTGGGGACGTGTCTCTCACTTTATAACACAGGTACAGTACTGGTGGGGACAGGTCTCTGAATGTATAACACTGGTGTACAGTTCTGGTAGGGATGGGTCTGTCACTTTATAACACTGGGGTAGAGTACTCGTGGGGTACAGGTCTGTCATTGTATAACACTGGGGTACAATTCTGGTGGGGACAGGTCTGTCACTGTATAACACTGGGGTACAGTACTGGTGGGGACAGATCTGTCACTATATAACACTGGGGTACAGTTCTGGTAGTGATGGGTCTGTCACTGTATAACACTGGGGTACAGTACTCGTGGGGTACAGGTCTGTCATTGTATAACACTGTGGTACAATACTGGTGGGGAGATGTCTGTCACTGTATAACACTGGGGTACAGTACTGGTGGGGACGGGTCTGTCACTGTATAACACTGGGGTAGAGCACTGTTGGGGACAGTTCTGTCACTGTATAACCCTGGGGTACAGTTCTGGTGGGGACAGGTCTGTCACTGTATAACAGTGGGGTACAGTACTGGTGGGGACCGGTCTGTCACGGTGTAATACTGGGGTAAAGTACTGGTGGCTACAGGTCTGTCACGGTATAACACTGGGGTACAGTACTGGTGGGGACAGTTCTGTCACTGTATAACACTGAGGAACAGTACTGGAGACAGGTATGTTAATTTATAACCCTGGGACACTGTACTGGTGGGGACAGGTCTGTGAATGTATAACACTGGGGTACAGTACTGGTGGGGACAGGTCTGTCACTCTATAACACTGGGGTACCGTACTGGTGGGGACAGGTCTGTCACTGTATAACACTGGGGTACAGTACTGGTGTGGACAGCTCTGTCATGTATAACACTGGGGTACAATAAAGGTGGGGGCAGGTCTGTCACTCTATAACACTGGGGAACAGTACTGGTGGGGACAAATCTGTGACTCTATAACACTGGGGTACAGTACTGGTGGGGACAGGTCTGTCACTGTATAACACTGGGATACAGTACTGGTGAGGACAGGTCTGTCACTGTATAACACTGGGGTACAGTACTGGTGGGGACAGGTCTGTCACTGTCTAACACTGGGGTAAAGTAATGGTGAGGACAGGTCTGTCACTGTCTGACACTGGGGGACAGTACTGGTGGGGACGTGTCTCTCACTTTATAACACATGTACAGTACTGGTGGGGAAAGGTCTGTGAATGTATAACACTGGTGTACAGTTCTGGTAGGGATGGGTCTGTCACCTTATAACCCTGGCGTACAGTACTCGTGGGGTACAGGTCTGTCATTGTATAACACTGGGGTACAATACTGGTGGGGACAGGTCTGTCACTGTATAACACTGGGGTACAGTACTGGTGGGGATTGGTCTGTCACTGTATAACACTGAACACAGTACTGGTGGGGACGGGTCTGTCACTGTATAACACTGGGGTACAGTTCTGGTAGTGATGGGTCTGTCACTGTATAACACTGGGGTACAGTACTGGTGAGGACATGTCTGTAACTGTATAACACTGGGCTACAGTACTGGTGGGGACAGGTCTGTCACTGTATAACACTGGGGTACAGTACTGGTGGGGACAGGTCTGTCACTGTATAACACTGGGGTACAGTACTGGTGGGGACAGGTCTGTCACTGTATAACACTGGGGTACAGTACTGGTGGGGACAGGTCTGTCATTGTATAACACTGGGGCACAATACTGGTGGGGACGGGTCTGTCACTGTATAACACTGGGGTTCTGTACTGGTGGGGACAGGTCTGTCACTTTATAACACTGTGGTACAATACTGGTGCGGATGGGTCTGTCACTGTATAACACTGGTGTACAGTACTGGTGGGGACAGGTCAGTCACTGTATAACACTGGGGTACTGTACTGATGGGGGACAGGTCTGTCACTGTATAACACTGGGGTACAGTTCTGGTGGGGATGGGTCTGTCACTGTATAACACTAGGGTACAGTACTGGTTGGGACAGGTCTGTCACTGTATAACACCGGGGTACAATACTGCTGGGGACAGGTCTGTCACTCTATAACACTGGGGTACAGTACTGGTGGGGTCGGGAATGTCACTGTATAACACTGGGGTACAGTACTGGTGGGGACAGGTCTGTCACTGTATAAGACTGGAGTACTGTACTGGTTGGGTCGGGAATGTCACTGTATAACACTTGGGTACAGTACTGGTGGGGACGGGAATGTCAGCGTATAACACTGGCGTACAGTACTGGTGGGGACAGTTCTGTCACTGTATAACACTGTGGAACAATACTCAAGGAGACAGTTCTGTCTCTCTATAACACTGGGGTCCAGTACTGGTGGGGACAGGTCTGTCACTGTATAACATTGGGGATCAGTAATGGTGGGGACAGTTCTCTCACTGTATATCACTGGGGTACAGTACTGGTGAGTACTGGTCTGTCACTGTATAACATTGGGGATCAGTAATGGTGGGGACAGGTCTGTCACTGTATATCACTGGTAACAGTACTGGTGGGGACAGGTCTGTCACTATATAACAGTTGGGTACAGTACTGGTATGGGAGAGGTCTGTCACTGTATAAAACTGCGGTACAGTTCTGGAAGGGATTGGTCTGTCACTGTATAACACTGGGGTACAGTACTGGTGGGGGCAGGTCCGTCACCGTATAACACTGGGGTACAGTACTGGTGGGGGCATGTATGTCACATGTATAACACTGGGGTGCAGTACTGGTGGGGATGTGTCTGCCACTGTATAACACTGGGGTACAGTACTGGTGGGGGAGAGGTCTGTCACTGCATAACACTGGGGTACAGTTCTTGTAGGCATGGGTCTGTCTCTGTATAACACTGGGGTACAGTACTGGTGGGGTACAGGTCTGTGACTCCATAACACTGGGGTGCATTGCTGGTGGGGACAGATCTGTCAATGTATAACAGTGGGGTACAATAGTGGTGTGGGCAGGTCTGTCACTCTATAACACTGGAGTACAGTACTGGTGGGGACAGGTCTGTCACTGTATAACACTGGGGTACAGTACTCGTGGGGACAGGTCTGTCACTGTATAACACCGGGGTACAGTAATGGTGAGGACAGGCCTGTCACTCTATAACACTGGAGTACAGTACTGGTGGGGACAGGTCTGTCACTGTATAACACTGGGGTACAGTACTGGTGAGGACAGGTCTGTCACTGTATAACACTGGGGTACAGTACTGGTGGGGACAGGTCTGTCACTGTATAACACTGGGGTACAGTACTGGTGGGGACAGGTCTGTCACTGTCTAACACTGGGGGACAGTACTGGTGGGGACGTGTCTCTCACTTTATAACACAGGTACAGTCCTGGTGGGCACAGGTCTGTGAATGTATAACACTGGTGTACAGTTCTGGTAGGGATGGGTCTGTCACTTTATAACACTGGGGTACAGTACTGGTGTGGACAGGTCTGTCACTTTATAACACTGGGGTGCAGTACTCGTGGGGTACAGGTCTGTCATTGTATAACACTGGGGTACAATACTGGTGGGGACAGGTCTGACACTGTATAACACTGGGGTACAGTACTGGTGGGGTACAGGTCTGTCTTTGTATAACACTTGGGGTACAATACTGGTGGGGACAGGTCTGTCACTCTATATCACTGGGGTACAGAACTGGTGGGGGAAAGGTCTGTCAATTTATAACACTGGGGTACAATACTGGTGGGGACAGGTCTGTCCCTCTATAACTCTGGGGTACAGTACTGGTGGGGATTGGTCTGTCAATGTATAACACTGGGGAACAGTACTGGTGGGGACAGATCTGTGACTGCATAACACTGAACACAGTACTGGTGGGGACAGGTCGGTCACTGTATAACACTGGGGTACAGTTCTGGTAGTGATGGGTCTGTCACTGTATAACAATGGGGTACAGTACTAGTGAGGACATGGCTGTCACTGTATAACACTGGGGTACAGTACTGGTGGGGACGGGTCTGTCACTGTATAACACTGGGGTAGAGCACAGTTGGGGACAGTCCTGTCACTGTATAACACTGGGGTACAGTTCTGGTGGGGACAGGTCTGTCACTGTATAACACAGGGGTACAGTAATGGTGAGGACAGGTCTGTCACTCTATAACACTGGAGTACAGTACTGGTGGGGACAGGTCTGTCACTGTATAACACTGGGCTACAGTACTGGTGAGGACAGGTCTGTCACTGTATAACACTGGGGTAAGTACTGGTGGGTCAGGTCTGTCACTGTCTAACACTGGGGGTCAGTACTGGTGGGGACGTGTCTCTCACTTTATAACACAGGTACAGTACTGGTGGGGACAGGTCTGTGAATGTATAACACTGGTGTACAGTTCTGGTAGGGATGGGTCTGTCACTTTATAACACCGGGGTACAGTACTCGTGGGGTACAGGTCTGTCATTGTATAACACTGGGGTACAATACTGGTGGGGACAGGTCTGTCACTGTATATCACTGGGGTACAGTACTGGTGGGGTACAGGTCTGTCTTTGTATAAAACTTGGGTACAATACTGGTGGGGACTGGTCTGTCATTCTATATCACTGGGGTGCAGTACTGGTGGGGATTGGTCTGTCAATGTATAACACTGGGGGACAGTACTGGTGGGGACAGATCTGTCACTGTATAACACTGAACACAGTACTGGTGGGGACAGGTCTGTCACTGTATGACACTGGGGTACAGTTCTGGTAGTGATGGGTCTGTCACTGTATAACACTGGAGTACAGTACTGGTGAGGACATGTCTGTCACTGTATAACACTGGGGTACAGTACTGGTGGGGATGGGTCTGTCACTGTATAACACTGGGGTAGAGCACTGTTGGGGACAGTTCTGTCACTGTATAACACTGGGGTACAGTTCTGGTGGGGACAGGTCTGTCACTGTATAACAGTGGGGTACAGCACTGGTGGGGACCGGTCTGTCACGGTATAATATTGGGGTACAGTACTGTTTGCTACAGGTCTGTCACGGTATAACACTGGCGTACAGTACTGGTGGGGACAGTTCTGTCACTGTATAACACTGAGGAACAGTACTGGAGACAGGTCTGTTTCTTTATAACCCTGGTATACTGTACTGGTGGGGACAGGTCTGTGAATGAATAACACTGGGGTACAGTAATGGTGGGGACGGGTCTGTCACTGTATAACACTGGGGTACAGTACTGGTGGGGACAGGTCTGTCACTTTATAACACTGTGGTACAATACTGGTGCGGATGGGTCTGTCACTGTATAACACTGTGGCACAGTACTGGTGGGGACAGGTCTGTCACTGTATAACACTGGGGTACTGTACTGGTGGGTACAGGTCTGTCACTGTATAACACTGGGGGACAGTACTGGTGGGGACGTGTCTCTCACTTTATAACACAGGTACAGTACTGGTGGGGACAGGTCTGTGAATGTATAACACTGGTGTACAGTTCTGGTAGGGATGGGTCTGTCACTTTATAACACTGGGGTACAGTACTGGTGGGGTACAGGTCTGTCATTGTATAACACTGGGGTACAATACTGGTGGGGACAGGTCTGTCACTGTATATCACTGGGGTAAAGTACTGGTGGGGTACAGGTCTGTCTTTGTATAAAACTTGGGTACAATACTGGTGGGGACTGGTCTGTCATTCTATATCACTGGGGTGCCGTACTGGTGGGGATTGGTCTGTCAATGTATAACACTGGGGGACAGTACTTGTGGGGACAGATCTGTCACTGTATAACACTGAACACAGTACTGGTGGGGACAGGTCTGTCACTGTATAACACTGGGGTACAGTTCTGGTAGTGATGGGTCTGTCACTGTATAACACTGGAGTACAGTACTGGTGAGGACATGTCTGTCACTGTATAACACTGGGGTACAGTACTGGTGGGGATGGGTCTGTCACTGTATAACACTGGGGTAGAGCACTGTTGGGGACAGTTCTGTCACTGTATAACACTGGGGTACAGTTCTGGTGGGGACGGGTCTGTCACTGGATAACACTGGGGTACTGTACTGGTGGGTACACGTCTGTCACTTTATAACACTGTGGTACAATACTGGTGCGGATGGGTCTGTCACTGTATAACACTGTGGCACAGTACTGGTGGGGACAGGTCTGTCACTGTATAACACTGGGGTACTGTACTGGTGGGTACAGGTCTGTCATGTATAACACTGGGGTACAGTATTGGTGGGGACAGGTCTGTCACTGTATAACACTGGGGGACAGTACTGGTGGGGACGTGTCTCTCACTTTATAACACAGGTACAGTACTGGTGGGGACAGGTCTGTGAATGTATAACACTGGTGTACAGTTCTGGTAGGGATGGGTCTGTCACTTTATAACACTGGGGTACAGTACTGGTGGGGTACAGGTCTGTCATTGTATAACACTGGGGTACAATACTGGTGGGGACAGGTCTGTCACTGTATATCACTGGGGTGCAGTACTGGTGGGGATTGGTCTGTCATGTATAACACTGGGGTAAAGTACTGGTGGGGACAGATCTGTCACTGTATAACACTGAACACAGTACTGGTGGGGACAGGTCTGTCACTGTATAACACTGGGGTACATTTCTGGTAGTGATGGGTCTGTCACGGTATAACACTGGAGTACAGTACTGGTGAGGACATGTCTGTCACTGTATAACACTGGGGTACAGTTCTGGTGGGGACGGGTCTGTCACTGTATAACACTGGGGTAGAGCACTTTTGGGGACTGTTCTGTCACTGTATAACACTGGGGTACAGTTCTGGTGGGGAAAGGTCTATCACTGTATAACAGTGGGGTACAGCACTGGTGGGGACCGGTCTGTCACGGTATAATATTAGGGTACAGTACTGTTTGCTACAGGTCTGTCACGGTATAACACTGGGGTACAGTACTGGTGGGGACAGTTCTGTCACTGTATAACACTGAGGAACAGTACTGGAGACAGGTCTGTTACTTTATAACCCTGGTATACTGTACTGGTGGGGACAGGTCTGTGAATGAATAACACTGGGGTACAGTAATGGTGGGGACGGGTCTGTCACTGGATAACACTGGGATACAGTACTGGTGGGGACTGGTCTGTCACTTTATTACACTGTGGTACAATACTGGTGCGGATGGGTCTGTCACTGTATAACACTGTAGCAAAGTACTGGTGGGGACAGGTCTGTCACTGTATAACACTGGGGTACTGTACTGGTGGGTACAGGTCTGTCATGTATAACACTGGGGTACAGTACTGGTGGGGACAGGTCTGTCACTGTATAACACTGGGGGACAGTACTGGTTGGGACAGGTCTGTCATGTATAACACTGGGGTACAGTACTGGTGGGGACAGGTCTGTCACTCTATAACACTGGGGTACCGTACTGGTGGGGACAGGTCTGTCACTGTATAACACTGGGGTACAGTACTGGTGTGAATGGGTCTGTCACTGTATAACACTGGTGTACAGTACTGGTGAGGACAGGTCTGTCACTGTATAACACTGGTGTACAGTACTGGTGAGGACAGGTCTGTCACTGTATAACATTGGCGATCAGGACTGGTGGGGACAGGTCTGTCACAGTATATCACTGGGGTACAGTACTGGTGTGGACAGGTCTGTCACTATATAACAGTTGGGTACAGTACTGGTATGGGAGAGGTCTGTCACTGTACAAAACTGCGGTAAAGTTCTGGAAGGGATTGGTCTGTAACTGTATAACAGTGGGGTACATTACTGCTGGGGACAGGTCTGTCACTGTATAACAATGGGGTACAGTTCTGGTAGGGATGGGTCTGTAACTTTATAACACTGGGGTACAGTACTGGTGCGGATGGGTCTGTCACTTTATAACACTGGGGTACAGTACTGGTGGGGGCAGGTCTGTCACCGTATAACATTGGGGTACAGTACTGGTGGGGGCATGTATGTCACATGTATAACACTGGGGTGCAGTACTGGTGGGGATGTGTCTGCCACTGTATAACACTGGGGTGCAGTACTGTTGGGGACAGGTCTGTCACTGTATAACACTGGGGTACAGTACTGGTGGGGGAGAGGTCTGTCACTGCATAACACTGGGGTACAGTTCTTGTAGGCATGGGTCTGTCTCTGTATAACACTGGGGTACAGTACTGGTGGGGACAGGTCTGTCACTTTATAACACTGGGGTATATTACTGGTGGGGACAGGTCTGTGAATGTATAACACTGGTGTACAGTTCTGGTAGGGATGTGTCTGTCACTTTATAACACTGGGGTACAGTACTGGTGGGGACAGGTCTGTCACTGTATAACACTGGGGTACAGAACTGGTGGGGGACAGGTCTGTCACTTTATAACACTGGGGTACAATACTGGTGGGGACAGGTCTGTCCCTCTATAACACTGGGGTACAGTACTGGTGGGGATTGGTCTGTCACTGTATAACACTGGGGTACAGTACTGGTGAGGACAGGTCTGTCACTGTATCATACGTAGGTACAGTACTTGTGGGGACAGATCTGTCACTGTATAACACTGAACACAGTACTGGTGGGGACAGGTATGTCACTGTATAACACTGGGGTACAGTACTGGTGAGGACAGGTCTGTCACTCTATAACACTGGAGTACAGTACTGGTGGGGACAGGTCTGTCACTGTCTAACACTGGGGGACAGTACTGGTGGGGACGTGTCTCTCACTTTATAACACAGGTACAGTACTGGTGGGGACAGGTCTCTGAATGTATAACACTGGTGTACAGTTCTGGTAGGGATGGGTCTGTCACTTTATAACACTGGGGTAGAGTACTCGTGGGGTACAGGTCTGTCATTGTATAACACTGGGGTACAATTCTGGTGGGGACAGGTCTGTCACTGTATAACACTGGGGTACAGTACTGGTGGGGACAGATCTGTCACTATATAACACTGGGGTACAGTTCTGGTAGTGATGGGTCTGTCACTGTATAACACTGGGGTACAGTACTGGTGGGGACAGGTCTTTCGCTCTTTATCAATGGGCTACAGTACTGGTGGGGAAAGGTCTGTCACTGTATAACACTGGGGTACAGTACTGGTGGGGACGGGTCCGTCTCTTTACAACACTGGGGTACATTACTGGCGGGACAGTTCTGTCTCTCTATAACCCTGGGGTACAGTTCTGGTGGCGACAGATCTATCACTGTATAAAAGTGGGGTGCAGTGCAGGTGGGGACAGGACTGTCACGGTATAACACAGGGGTACAGTAATGGTGGCTACAGGTCTGTCACGGTATAACACTGGGGTACAGTACTGGTGGGGACAGTTCTGTCACTGTATAACACTGAGGAACAGTACTGGAGACAGGTATGTTAATTTATAACCCTGGGACACTGTACTGGTGGGGACAGGTCTGTGAATGTATAACACTGGGGTACAGTACTGGTGGGGACAGGTCTGTCACTCTATAACACTGGGGTACCGTACTGGTGGGGACAGGTCTGTCACTGTATAACACTGGGGTACAGTACTGGTGTGGACAGCTCTGTCATGTATAACACTGGGGTACAATAAAGGTGGGGGCAGGTCTGTCACTCTATAACACTGGGGAACAGTACTGGTGGGGACAAATCTGTGACTCTATAACACTGGGGTACAGTACTGGTGGGGACAGGTCTGTCACTGTATAACACTGGGATACAGTACTGGTGAGGACAGGTCTGTCACTGTATAACACTGGGGTACAGTACTGGTGGGGACAGGTCTGTCACTGTCTAACACTGGGGTAAAGTAATGGTGAGGACAGGTCTGTCACTGTCTGACACTGGGGGACAGTACTGGTGGGGACGTGTCTCTCACTTTATAACACATGTACAGTACTGGTGGGGAAAGGTCTGTGAATGTATAACACTGGTGTACAGTTCTGGTAGGGATGGGTCTGTCACCTTATAACCCTGGCGTACAGTACTCGTGGGGTACAGGTCTGTCATTGTATAACACTGGGGTACAATACTGGTGGGGACAGGTCTGTCACTGTATAACACTGGGGTACAGTACTGGTGGGGATTGGTCTGTCACTGTATAACACTGAACACAGTACTGGTGGGGACGGGTCTGTCACTGTATAACACTGGGGTACAGTTCTGGTAGTGATGGGTCTGTCACTGTATAACACTGGGGTACAGTACTGGTGAGGACATGTCTGTAACTGTATAACACTGGGCTACAGTACTGGTGGGGACAGGTCTGTCACTGTATAACACTGGGGTACAGTACTGGTGGGGACAGGTCTGTCACTGTATAACACTGGGGTACAGTACTGGTGGGGACAGGTCTGTCACTGTATAACACTGGGGTACAGTACTGGTGGGGACAGGTCTGTCATTGTATAACACTGGGGCACAATACTGGTGGGGACGGGTCTGTCACTGTATAACACTGGGGTTCTGTACTGGTGGGGACAGGTCTGTCACTTTATAACACTGTGGTACAATACTGGTGCGGATGGGTCTGTCACTGTATAACACTGGTGTACAGTACTGGTGGGGACAGGTCAGTCACTGTATAACACTGGGGTACTGTACTGATGGGGGACAGGTCTGTCACTGTATAACACTGGGGTACAGTTCTGGTGGGGATGGGTCTGTCACTGTATAACACTAGGGTACAGTACTGGTTGGGACAGGTCTGTCACTGTATAACACCGGGGTACAATACTGCTGGGGACAGGTCTGTCACTCTATAACACTGGGGTACAGTACTGGTGGGGTCGGGAATGTCACTGTATAACACTGGGGTACAGTACTGGTGGGGACAGGTCTGTCACTGTATAAGACTGGAGTACTGTACTGGTTGGGTCGGGAATGTCACTGTATAACACTTGGGTACAGTACTGGTGGGGACGGGAATGTCAGCGTATAACACTGGCGTACAGTACTGGTGGGGACAGTTCTGTCACTGTATAACACTGTGGAACAATACTCAAGGAGACAGTTCTGTCTCTCTATAACACTGGGGTCCAGTACTGGTGGGGACAGGTCTGTCACTGTATAACATTGGGGATCAGTAATGGTGGGGACAGTTCTCTCACTGTATATCACTGGGGTACAGTACTGGTGAGTACTGGTCTGTCACTGTATAACATTGGGGATCAGTAATGGTGGGGACAGGTCTGTCACTGTATATCACTGGTAACAGTACTGGTGGGGACAGGTCTGTCACTATATAACAGTTGGGTACAGTACTGGTATGGGAGAGGTCTGTCACTGTATAAAACTGCGGTACAGTTCTGGAAGGGATTGGTCTGTCACTGTATAACACTGGGTACAGTACTGGTGGGGGCAGGTCCGTCACCGTATAACACTGGGGTACAGTACTGGTGGGGGCATGTATGTCACATGTATAACACTGGGGTGCAGTACTGGTGGGGATGTGTATGCCACTGTATAACACTGGGGTACAGTACTGGTGGGGGAGAGGTCTGTCACTGCATAACACTGGGGTACAGTTCTTGTAGGCATGGGTCTGTCTCTGTATAACACTGGGGTACAGTACTGGTGGGGTACAGGTCTGTGACTCCATAACACTGGGGTGCATTGCTGGTGGGGACAGATCTGTCAATGTATAACAGTGGGGTACAATAGTGGTGTGGGCAGGTCTGTCACTCTATAACACTGGAGTACAGTACTGGTGGGGACAGGTCTGTCACTGTATAACACTGGGGTACAGTACTCGTGGGGACAGGTCTGTCACTGTATAACACCGGGGTACAGTAATGGTGAGGACAGGCCTGTCACTCTATAACACTGGAGTACAGTACTGGTGGGGACAGGTCTGTCACTGTATAACACTGGGGTACAGTACTGGTGAGGACAGGTCTGTCACTGTATAACACTGGGGTACAGTACTGGTGGGGACAGGTCTGTCACTGTATAACACTGGGGTACAGTACTGGTGGGGACAGGTCTGTCACTGTCTAACACTGGGGGACAGTACTGGTGGGGACGTGTCTCTCACTTTATAACACAGGTACAGTCCTGGTGGGCACAGGTCTGTGAATGTATAACACTGGTGTACAGTTCTGGTAGGGATGGGTCTGTCACTTTATAACACTGGGGTACAGTACTGGTGTGGACAGGTCTGTCACTTTATAACACTGGGGTGCAGTACTCGTGGGGTACAGGTCTGTCATTGTATAACACTGGGGTACAATACTGGTGGGGACAGGTCTGACACTGTATAACACTGGGGTACAGTACTGGTGGGGTACAGGTCTGTCTTTGTATAACACTTGGGGTACAATACTGGTGGGGACAGGTCTGTCACTCTATATCACTGGGGTACAGAACTGGTGGGGGAAAGGTCTGTCAATTTATAACACTGGGGTACAATACTGGTGGGGACAGGTCTGTCCCTCTATAACTCTGGGGTACAGTACTGGTGGGGATTGGTCTGTCAATGTATAACACTGGGGAACAGTACTGGTGGGGACAGATCTGTGACTGCATAACACTGAACACAGTACTGGTGGGGACAGGTCGGTCACTGTATAACACTGGGGTACAGTTCTGGTAGTGATGGGTCTGTCACTGTATAACAATGGGGTACAGTACTAGTGAGGACATGGCTGTCACTGTATAACACTGGGGTACAGTACTGGTGGGGACGGGTCTGTCACTGTATAACACTGGGGTAGAGCACAGTTGGGGACAGTCCTGTCACTGTATAACACTGGGGTACAGTTCTGGTGGGGACAGGTCTGTCACTGTATAACACAGGGGTACAGTAATGGTGAGGACAGGTCTGTCACTCTATAACACTGGAGTACAGTACTGGTGGGGACAGGTCTGTCACTGTATAACACTGGGCTACAGTACTGGTGAGGACAGGTCTGTCACTGTATAACACTGGGGTAAGTACTGGTGGGTCAGGTCTGTCACTGTCTAACACTGGGGGTCAGTACTGGTGGGGACGTGTCTCTCACTTTATAACACAGGTACAGTACTGGTGGGGACAGGTCTGTGAATGTATAACACTGGTGTACAGTTCTGGTAGGGATGGGTCTGTCACTTTATAACACCGGGGTACAGTACTCGTGGGGTACAGGTCTGTCATTGTATAACACTGGGGTACAATACTGGTGGGGACAGGTCTGTCACTGTATATCACTGGGGTACAGTACTGGTGGGGTACAGGTCTGTCTTTGTATAAAACTTGGGTACAATACTGGTGGGGACTGGTCTGTCATTCTATATCACTGGGGTGCAGTACTGGTGGGGATTGGTCTGTCAATGTATAACACTGGGGGACAGTACTGGTGGGGACAGATCTGTCACTGTATAACACTGAACACAGTACTGGTGGGGACAGGTCTGTCACTGTATGACACTGGGGTACAGTTCTGGTAGTGATGGGTCTGTCACTGTATAACACTGGAGTACAGTACTGGTGAGGACATGTCTGTCACTGTATAACACTGGGGTAGAGCACTGTTGGGGACAGTTCTGTCACTGTATAACACTGGGGTACAGTTCTGGTGGGGACAGGTCTGTCACTGTATAACAGTGGGTACAGCACTGGTGGGGACCGGTCTGTCACGGTATAATATTGGGGTACAGTACTGTTTGCTACAGGTCTGTCACGGTATAACACTGGCGTACAGTACTGGTGGGGACAGTTCTGTCACTGTATAACACTGAGGAACAGTACTGGAGACAGGTCTGTTTCTTTATAACCCTGGTATACTGTACTGGTGGGGACAGGTCTGTGAATGAATAACACTGGGGTACAGTAATGGTGGGGACGGGTCTGTCACTGTATAACACTGGGGTACAGTACTGGTGGGGACAGGTCTGTCACTTTATAACACTGTGGTACAATACTGGTGCGGATGGGTCTGTCACTGTATAACACTGTGGCACAGTACTGGTGGGGACAGGTCTGTCACTGTATAACACTGGGGTACTGTACTGGTGGGTACAGGTCTGTCACTGTATAACACTGGGGGACAGTACTGGTGGGGACGTGTCTCTCACTTTATAACACAGGTACAGTACTGGTGGGGACAGGTCTGTGAATGTATAACACTGGTGTACAGTTCTGGTAGGGATGGGTCTGTCACTTTATAACACTGGGGTACAGTACTGGTGGGGTACAGGTCTGTCATTGTATAACACTGGGGTACAATACTGGTGGGGACAGGTCTGTCACTGTATATCACTGGGGTAAAGTACTGGTGGGGTACAGGTCTGTCTTTGTATAAAACTTGGGTACAATACTGGTGGGGACTGGTCTGTCATTCTATATCACTGGGGTGCCGTACTGGTGGGGATTGGTCTGTCAATGTATAACACTGGGGGACAGTACTTGTGGGGACAGATCTGTCACTGTATAACACTGAACACAGTACTGGTGGGGACAGGTCTGTCACTGTATAACACTGGGGTACAGTTCTGGTAGTGATGGGTCTGTCACTGTATAACACTGGAGTACAGTACTGGTGAGGACATGTCTGTCACTGTATAACACTGGGGTACAGTACTGGTGGGGATGGGTCTGTCACAGTATAACACTGGGGTAGAGCACTGTTGGGGACAGTTCTGTCACTGTATAACACTGGGGTACAGTTCTGGTGGGGACGGGTCTGTCACTGGATAACACTGGGGTACTGTACTGGTGGGTACACGTCTGTCACTTTATAACACTGTGGTACAATACTGGTGCGGATGGGTCTGTCACTGTATAACACTGTGGCACAGTACTGGTGGGGACAGGTCTGTCACTGTATAACACTGGGGTACTGTACTGGTGGGTACAGGTCTGTCATGTATAACACTGGGGTACAGTATTGGTGGGGACAGGTCTGTCACTGTATAACACTGGGGGACAGTACTGGTGGGGACGTGTCTCTCACTTTATAACACAGGTACAGTACTGGTGGGGACAGGTCTGTGAATGTATAACACTGGTGTACAGTTCTGGTAGGGATGGGTCTGTCACTTTATAACACTGGGGTACAGTACTGGTGGGGTACAGGTCTGTCATTGTATAACACTGGGGTACAATACTGGTGGGGACAGGTCTGTCACTGTATATCACTGGGGTGCAGTACTGGTGGGGATTGGTCTGTCATGTATAACACTGGGGTAAAGTACTGGTGGGGACAGATCTGTCACTGTATAACACTGAACACAGTACTGGTGGGGACAGGTCTGTCACTGTATAACACTGGGGTACATTTCTGGTAGTGATGGGTCTGTCACGGTATAACACTGGAGTACAGTACTGGTGAGGACATGTCTGTCACTGTATAACACTGGGGTACAGTTCTGGTGGGGACGGGTCTGTCACTGTATAACACTGGGGTAGAGCACTTTTGGGGACTGTTCTGTCACTGTATAACACTGGGGTACAGTTCTGGTGGGGAAAGGTCTATCACTGTATAACAGTGGGGTACAGCACTGGTGGGGACCGGTCTGTCACGGTATAATATTGGGGTACAGTACTGTTTGCTACAGGTCTGTCACGGTATAACACTGGGGTACAGTACTGGTGGGGACAGTTCTGTCACTGTATAACACTGAGGAACAGTACTGGAGACAGGTCTGTTACTTTATAACCCTGGTATACTGTACTGGTGGGGACAGGTCTGTGAATGAATAACACTGGGGTACAGTAATGGTGGGGACGGGTCTGTCACTGGATAACACTGGGATACAGTACTGGTGGGGACTGGTCTGTCACTTTATTACACTGTGGTACAATACTGGTGCGGATGGGTCTGTCACTGTATAACACTGTAGCAAAGTACTGGTGGGGACAGGTCTGTCACTGTATAACACTGGGGTACTGTACTGGTGGGTACAGGTCTGTCATGTATAACACTGGGGTACAGTACTGGTGGGGACAGGTCTGTCACTGTATAACACTGGGGGACAGTACTGGTTGGGACAGGTCTGTCATGTATAACACTGGGGTACAGTACTGGTGGGGACAGGTCTGTCACTCTATAACACTGGGGTACCGTACTGGTGGGGACAGGTCTGTCACTGTATAACACTGGGGTACAGTACTGGTGGGGACAGGTCTGTCACTCTATAACACTGGGGTACAGAACTGGTGGGGACAGGTCTGTCACTGTACAAGACTGGAGTACTGTACTGGTTGGGTCGGGAATGTCACTGTATAACACTGGGTACAGTACTGGTGGGGACAGGTCTGTAACTGTATAAGACTGGAGTACTGTACTGGTTGGGTCGGGAATGTCACTGTATAACACGGGCGTACAGTATTGCTGGGGACAGTTCTGTCACTGTATAACACTGGGGTACAATACTGGTGGGGACAGTTCTGTCACTCTATAACACTGGGGTACAGTACTGGTGGGGACAGGTCTGTCACTGTATAACACTGGG